>NC_046368.1:17756688-17859188 GCF_011125445.2 Fundulus heteroclitus
GATTGACTATTGAGCCGATGGGACAAGTGAATTTATCCAACGTGAGATCAATAAAGCCTATCTTATCTCTCTTATCTTATCTTAGTAGTAGTAGTAGTAGTAGTAGTAGTAGTAGTAGCATGTTATATGTATATAGTCACTTTGCTGCTGGTACACCTTAATTTCTCCACTTTGGGACAATAAAAGATGTTTTACTTCTATTCTATTTCTATTAATTTGTGCATGTAGGAAGGTGTTCTGTTCAGGTAACTTCCACAAGTTATATGTTTAATAGCAAAAAGGAATATAAATGAATATAAAGTTTGTAAAACCTCCCTGAACATTTGTGAATGATATCAGTGCAGTTGAGTCAAGGCTCTGTAGTACCTTAATTGTGCCACATGAGGATGGTATTTGACAATTTTTTTGTTTTTAACTCAAATGCTTGTTTACCCCCCACTCCCATTCAGAGACAAAGTAAAACATGAAAATAACAAAAGATGCTTGTTCACAGAGCCACATTACTGTCATGGCCATAGCAGATGGTTTTACCTAATGTTGTCACTTTCCAAGTTTTTTCCCCCATTTTTTTTTTTTTTAGAAAACACGAAAAATAATATAACAATAATTTAAGTTGATTCAGGCAGAATTTTTTTTTGGCAAAAATATACTCATTTTAGAAAGGTGACAAAATGTATTATTGTATGTAATGAAATAATGCCCCAGCAATTATTTGAAGAATCTTGAGGTCAGCACAAGGGAAATAATATCACATTATTTTCTGAAATGCTTTCGAGTTTTAATGATTTCAGTGAACTGTCTGTTTTTTTTTACGTTATTCTAATATGTTGACAGCAGAGATTATCTTTCTTAATGCATTTTCTTAGCATTGTTTGGAGTGGGGAGCTCCTAAAGGCATCTGCTATAAATAATTTATTTTCTCACAGCAAACAAACATGTTTTGTTGTTTTGTCACTGGTTGTGCTTTTTTCCCCCCTGTAATCCCAGTTGGATTGTGTGCTTAGTCATCGTGTGTAACATCTCACCACAGGCAACAAAGAAACAAAAACAAAAAAAGAAAAGAACATTGAGGTAAGCAGATTTAGATTTACAACTGAGCAACTCATTTATTTGTCTTTTTGTGGGCTGTGCTGCTCACAAAAACAAAATCATCTGGTTTTATGGTAGGTGAGGTTGAACCGTCTTTATTGTTATCCTCAGGATTTTATCAGTCTAATATTACCCAAAAGGGACTCCCTTGGCAGCCCAGGCGGAGATTATTGCTTTCAAGTGCTTAACAGATGTATAACATGTCTTGTTTTCTCACACTGAGAGTCGCAATGATAATTTTTTTTTTCCAAAACTAAATCAGTTTCGGAATTTTTAATCCGTTCGAAGACAAGTCTTACTGTTCCTGATAAAGACTCTTGTTTTTGCATACATGTTTTTGCAATTAAATGAGTTGTGTTTTTTTTTCTAGAAAGATAGCAGATGAAAAATTAAACATAACTTTCTCTTCAGCTTGAGAAGAGGGCTTTACCAATTCGGAGAGATGTTAATTTGCAAACTGGTAAATTATAAATTTAGAAAACTTGTAAATTATAAATTATTAATTGGAAAGGAGGTGATGAGTGGGATGTAGATTAACCTTTTTCCTAACTCATTTGGATTATTTTGTGAAATCTATTGAGCATATAGATGCTCGTGTTTCAATTTTGAAGCAGTATTTCAGTTTGTCCTTAGATACATTTTCATAAAATAGTTACTGTTATTCGCTTTACAATTTTTTTTTAATTAAGCATTGGCATTAACTAATAAGAAAAATAATGTTTAAATAACTATAAAGTAATTAAAGATGTAACAGAAAAAACATTCTGGTTAAATCAATTTATTGTCATTTCATGTCTTAGCACACTAAAAAGATTATACATTGTTTCTCTGGGATATGAAATGTATAAAAAAAATTATTGATGATACCAAACACAAATAGAGAAAAACATAAAACTGTTAAAACACTTAAGATAAGTGCACAATCTTAAAAGGAGTTCAGCATCAAGGCCATGATCAAAGGTACACAACTTTAATGAACAGTTGCAGCTTCAAATTTATCATAAAACTAAACAAGTGGACATTTCTTCAATAAATCTAAAGGGTAGCTTTTTTTTCCAGAGCTGCAACTGAGACAAAACTACCATTAAAAATACTTAGGTTAGAGGTTAGAAATACATATTCAAAATAAGAGCTTTATGTATTTATTTATTTTGTCTGGAGCTAACTTATTATAGGACCGTTTGTCAACAAAACTTAGTGGTTAGCAATTGGCAGGAAAGAGAAAACAATTTGCCTAATGGAAAAAAATCAGACCTAATCTGCTCTGAAATCACCACGGGACAATAAAAGGGCGTTAGGGAGGGAAGGAAGGAAGAGGAAGAGAAATGGATAAGAGCTAACGTCTCTTATCCCTGTCCTTAAACCTTTGTTGAATGGCCTTTATCTTGCTGCAATCCCCAAGACAATGCTTCGGTTTCCACCAATCCCCTTCACCCCTCCAACCTCCTGGATTTTGCTCTGTTTACAACACATGGAGATTTTAACTGTGAATGAATTTAGTAGCACAATTTAATGTATTTCTATCATTAAACATGCATTAAATGCAAGCTAACACGGCACTGTTGTCGACCATCCTCTTACTACAATTTAGAGAGAACGTTCCTTGCCTTTGATTTTCCGCAAACTACCAGGTGGTGGCGGTGTTTTTTCCACTTCTCCTGCATCGAATTCCCCTGTTCAGATAGGAAACTATGAACAACATTCTAACTTTTAAGGCAATATTGTGTGATTTTAAATCATGAACAGGTAAAACTTAAAACACTAAACTAGATTTCTTCTACCGTTTAATTTATAAATAAGAAATAGATTGAAGTTCATTCAGATTCTCCATAAAGTCAAACATTAGAGAATATAAATATCCATTATTGTCCATTAGTGGGAAAGTTCACATTTACAGAACTCAATACTTAGTTGGGGCTCCTTTTCCTTGGATTACTGCAGCAATGCGGCATTGGCATGGAGCCCGTCCATCTGTGGCACTGCTCAGGTGGTATGAGAGCCCAGGTTGCTCTGACTGTGGCCTTCAGCTCTTCTGCATTGCTAGGTCTGGCGTATTGCATCTTCCATAAATTCTCTATGAGATTGAGGTCAGGCGAGTTTACTGGCCAATTAAGAACAGGGATACCATGGTCTTTAAACTGATAGCTTTGACACTTTGTGCTGGTGTCAAGTCCTGTTGGAAAATTAAATCTGTGTCTTTATAAAATTGGTCAGCAGCAGGGAGCGTGAAGTGTTCTAAAACTTCCTGGTAGAGGGCTGTGTGGACGTTGGACCTCAGAAAACACAGTGGACTAACACCAGCAGATGACAGGGAACCCCAAACCATCACTGACTGTGGAAACTTTATTCTGGACATCAAGTAACGTGGATTCTGTGCCTCTCCTCTCTTCCTCCAGACTCTGGGACCTTGATTTCCAAAAGAAATGAAAAATGAACTTTCATTAGATAACATAACTTTGGACCACTCAGCAGCAGTCCAGTCCTTTTTGTCTTTAGCCCAGATGCTTCTGACGTTGTCTCTTGTTCAAGAGCGGCTTGACACGAGGAATACGACAGCTGAAACCCCGCCTTGCATACGTCTGTGCCTGGTGGTTCTTGAAGATCCAGCTGCAGTCCACCCTTTGTGAACCTTTCCCCACATTTTTGAATGGGTTTTGCTTCACAATCCTCTCCAGGGTGGTTTCATCCCTATTGCTTGTACACTTGACTACCGACCAGTGGCACTAACCCCTGTGGTGATGAAGTGTTTTGAAAAACTGGTCCGGGGTCACATCACAGCACTCCTCCCTCCTGGCTTTGACCCCCACCAGTTTGCCTACAGAGCCAACAGATCCACCGAGGATGCTGTGATCACAGCCCTCCATGCTGCACTGTCACATCTGGAGCAGAAGGGGAGCTATGTGCGGATGCTCTTTGTGGACTATAGCTCTGCTTTTAATACCATCCTCCCTCACAGACTGGTGGACAAATTGGAGGACATGGGTCTCCCTCACTCCACCTGCAAGTGGATTATGAGCTTCTTGACCAACCGACAGCACAGAGTTAGGGTGGGGAAACATTCATCCACTGCCCTCAGCCTTAGCACTGGCTCTCCACAGGGCTGTGTGCTGAGTCCCCTGCTCTATTGTTTATATACACATGACTGCACCTCTACCCACCACAGCAACACCATCATTAAGTTCGCTGATGATACCACAATGGTGGGGCTCATCTCAGGAGGCGACGAGTCGGCCTACAGGAGTGAGGTGGAGCGGCTGTTGGTGTGGTGCAGGGAGAACAATCTGCTCCTTAACAACTCAAAGACAAAAGAACTCATAATAGATTACAGGAGGAAAAATCGGACATTACACCACTAATCATTGGGGGAAAATGTGTGGAGAGGGTAGCTGACTTCCGTTTCCTTGGGGTCCACATTGAGCAGGGCCTCACATGGAACATCAACACCTTGGAGCTGACAAAAAAGGCCCAGCAAAGACTGTTCTTCCTGAGGGTTCTCAGGAAGAACAACATCAAAAAGAAACTGCTGGTGTCCTTCTACAAGTGCTTCATAGAGAGCATACTGACTTACTGTATCTGCGTATGGTATAACAGCAGCACTGTGGCTCAAAGGAAAGCTCTCCAAAGGGTTGTGAATACAGCCCAAAAAATCATTGCCTGCCCTCTCCCCTCACTGGAGGACTTGCACAGCAACCGCTGTGTCTAAAAAAGGCACAACCCATCACAAAGGACACTTCCCATCCTCTGTTTACACTGTTGCCTTCAGGCAGACGATACAGAGCAATCAGAACAAGAACCAACCGTTTTAGAGACAGTTTTTACCCCACAGCAATAACAAAACTAAATGCAACCAAACATAACCATTAATCATCATGGATGATGTGTGTAAGAATGCGCTATTCTTATTTATTAGTTGTTGTTTTTTATCAGTTATTTGTTATTTATTTCTTATACTGTGTGTAAATTGTGGGACAGTGATTTTTTTTTAAACATATGCACGGATTGATGGCACTTTTTAAATTTCGTTGTTCTTGTGACAATGACAATAAAGATTCAATAAACTTTATTTTACCACAGCTTTTCCTTCCCCTCGCCTCTCTACTCATGTGCTTGGACGCAGAGCTATGTGAACAGCCAGCCTCTTTAGCAATGACCTTTCGTGTCGTGCACTCCTTGTACAAGGTGTCAATGGTCGTCTTTTGGACAACTGCCAAGTCAGCAGTCTACCCCATGATTGTGTAGCCTATAGAATTGGACTGAGAGACCATTTAAAGGACTTTGCAGGTGTTTTGAGTTCATTAGCGGATCAGTGTGGCACCAGGTGTCTGGAATATTGGACAATTTCACAATATTCAAATTTTCTGAGTCATTGAATTTTTTTTTTTTTATTAGTTGTCAGTTATAATCATGAAAATTAAAACTGTCAACAACAAATAATTTCTCACCTAAATTTGCCCATGTCAGTGGATGGAGCAATAATTAAAATTGTACAGCTAGAATTGTGATAAACAAAGCAGCATGAAGAGTTTACCTTGACATATTGCACAATGAGGAGAATGGTGAGGGAGGTAGAAAATTCTCCATAAGTCACTATTTGAAAACTGCACCACAGATTTGGGGTCACCAAAGGTTTTTAGCAGAAAATTATAGTGGCACCCATCATTTTTGTACAGCATGCGTCTATTATCTTTAGAAGTTTTCTCTAATTTTTTTTTGATACCATAAAGTAATTTTCAATGTCCATGGTATTTTATAGAAATAATAATACAAAAATGTATTGACCCTTATCAATGTAGTTATAGTCTTGCAAAGATCTTACTGTTTATTGTTTTAA
The DNA here is from genome assembly GCF_011125445.2 of Fundulus heteroclitus. NCBI lineage: Eukaryota > Metazoa > Chordata > Actinopteri > Cyprinodontiformes > Fundulidae > Fundulus > Fundulus heteroclitus. Next base: position 17,762,609 of record NC_046368.1, read on the forward strand.
CATTTTTACTTTTATCTTTGTGTTTGTAAATCTCCATAAGGTGCGAGCAGCACAACAATTTCAGGACTTCTGCAGTAGCCTTTCTTCTCTCACCAACCATTTCAGATATTTCAACCGAAGGAACCTGCAACAAAATATAGTTGTACTCTTAACAATGAAGTGTTTCACTTTCTACAATATAAGCTCACATGTGAAGAGCTATCTGTTTAATTTTTTCAGAGCTTTTGATGGGAGTCGGCTTTAAGCAGAGGATTGGTTTGGATCACTGTTGTCACTTCATGAAACAAGACATTTCCGTGATATTATTCTGTCAGGATTTCTACATGTATTGCTCAACAAAATGTGTGCTGAGCTTCATTGATTCAGCCTTTAGACATATAAAAGTTACTCAAACGTTGCAAGAGTGGACTTTATTACAGAAAATGTGGGGTTCAAAGTTCCTTTGATGGCCATTCTTCCTCCCGAGGAACAAGTACAGTCCATTTTTGCATTGTCTGAGCTTCATCATAAATATTATTGAAGAACAGTTTGAAGATGTATGTCTGTCAATAAAACTGTTAAACTGAGCTGTTTAATAAAACCTTTACATCCAGTTATAAAAACATAAGCCTGTATACACCGCAAATATACTGGGGAAACAAAAGTTTTCATCGTTCTTATTTTGTGCTGCTCAACTATAACCTGATTTTGAGCAGCATTTTATATATATATATATATATATATATATATATATATATATATATATATATATATATATATATATATATATATTTATATATATAAAATGGGCTGGTATGTTGTGAAGATAACTTCCCAATTGGCATCCACGACGATGGTCTGGAACTCCCTTGCCATCCAACCTCAAGCATTTTCATTAAGCTTTAGATCATAGAATGTTTAAAGTAGAATATACCAAAACAGAGTGTTATCCCGAATAAAATTATTTGAATAACAAAATTTCGTTCTGTATGCACTCTGTCCATACAAAATGACAATAAAGTTGTCTAAGTCTAAGTCATTGTGAATACCAGTGTTTTCCTGTTAAAAGCCCTAGTAGCTAGGTAGGTAGGTAGGTAGGTAGGTAGGTAGGTAGGTAGGTAGGTAGGTAGGTAGGTAGGTAGGTAGGTAGGTAGGTAGGTAGGTAGGACTTGTATGCAGAGACAGGCTGAGGAGAACCAGGGTAATTTGATAATAAAATAAAAAGAACTTAGAGAACTGTCTGGCACACATGGAACAGGACATTAAGTATAGAAGACAAAATGGGTAAGAAGCAGACAGTCAAACAATAATCCAGCGATGAGCAGTGACAACCAGTGAGCCTAAAAGGTAAGTCCCCCCCTCCCCCCCAAATTAACATTTCTTTTGCTAATAAACTGTTAACATGGTTGTCTTATAGTGATGTCTACATGTCTTGGTCATTATTTCAACACATTACTGCAAATTTGTTAAAATTCTACTTTTGTGTCTAAAACCGTCAATGTGAGGCCCCCGCACCACTTCCACATTCAGTAGAACCATGGGGTAAGGTTCAATGGGTGTCTTGCATTGATTTTTGAATCAGCATTGCTATTGATTCAAAAGATTTTATGACGTCACCAGGAGAAACTGACATGTCAGTAGCTCTGCTTAGCTTTTACTACCACCCTTTGCACATCTTTCAAATATGAGATTGGGGGGTGTAAGGCTCTGGTAAGGGGTGAGGGACATGGGTGGAGAAATCATAAAAAAACCAGAAGAGCAACCAGAGGAGAAATTAAGAACCTGAGACACAATGAAGGCAGATAAGCTGAGGGAGAGAGACTAATTAACATGAAACAAGGTGAGCAGAGACACAAATTGAGAATCAACCAAAGAGAAAGATAATAAAATGTAACAGAAATAAAACTTACATTTACAGAGAACAGAACACAAGAATAAACCAAGAAACTAAACACAAACACATTAACTAATATGGTTATACCTAAATAGACATAAATACACAAGAACATACTGAAAACACAAAAGAAAACCCAAACCCCTTGAGAATGTGACAGACTGTAGGAATTGTTGGTTTGTGTTCCCATCTTAAATTCACACCATCATGTCATTGTCGTCTAAGCTGATGTAATAATAGAATTAAGAAAAAAAAGCAATAAATACATTTCAGTGTGGATGATCTGATTCATTCTCTGATGAATGCAATATCATACAATTATTTATGAAGAGCATCAACGTCAGTTAAAGCAGGAGATGAATAATAGAGTGTGTAAGTAGTTCACATATGTATTTAATATGACGCGTCTAATTGGAAGCTTTGGCAGGAATAACATTTAAATTTGTTTTCAGCAAGTCAGAAGTTCACCTTTGTGGATTTATGGAAATCCAGCTTAAACATCATCTGTCCATGTTTCCTTCTGTGTGTATGTGAAAAGGTTTGTGTCCCTCTTGCCTGTTTGTTTGGCATTGTGGTAAAGCTGAGCCCCGCGAAGCCGCTTGCCTCTCTGTTGTGCCTCCTTGTTCTTGGCCTACTTTGAGTGAGGTGAATTGGGGGCAACTCGAGTCTATGGGTAAGGGGATTAGGTCTCCAAACACGCTCCTCTCCAGTTTGGGATTTTGCCCCAATGCCAGACACTTAAAGTCTGCCAGGGATTAAGATAAAGAGAGAAGTAAGAGCGGTGTGTATTGTGGTGTTTTTAGCGATGAAAGAAGCAAGACCCGCGGCAGGTGGCGGATATTTAAAATTAAGATGCATAGTGGTAATATGATCCAGTTTACTAATTCAGCGTTTGCTGACCTATTTGTGTGTGGCTCGTGCCAGGATGCCGGTCAGCATGTTTTTAAGGGATGAGAGACAATAGTGGAGAAGCTGTTCTTTTCTTTTTTTTTTTGTTTGCATCAGTGGATGATCGCCGCTTAAGTCACTGCTTTAATTAGGAAATGACAAAGAACCTAGCTCACTGTTATTAGATCCATAATATGTTTAAGAATACAAAATATTGGACCAAGGATCATCCCCTGAAGAGTCATGAACCATTAAACACAACCTCACCAAAAAGCTGATTGTCTCCTACCTTCTCTCCATTAAGAATATTCCTGTAAAACAAAAATATTATCTGCATACAATATGTATATATGCTTTAAATGCCCAAATACACGTTAATAAAAAGCATTAAAATGTTATGATCTCTGAATTATTTAACAGATAGAAATGATAAGAGCATCAAGTTTAGGTATTAGTGTTGGTGAACCTCTTATGTAGCCTTCAGGATTCTTTAAAGGAGCCTGTTTTTTTTTTTTTCTTTGTCTTAAAGAGGATTGGGGGGTTACAGCACCCATTCACCCTGCGTCTGGAGGGACCTCCTGGGTCAGAGAAGGCTGCTGCTCCAGTATGTTCCTCCAAGAAAGTGGGTCATGAGTCTGAGACTGTGGGATTACTGACCGCCATGCAGGCGTGTGCCGGGCAGCCTCTTATCCATGATGTTTTAGCCCACACCACCCACCCCTCACCCCCTGTCTTTAGTACAGAAAAGAAAGGCAAAAAAATGAAAAACATGTGTTCCCCCGTTGCAGGCAACACAAACATCACTAAAGCCGTTGAGGCAGTTTGAAGCGGATACAACCAGGGTTCGCACACAAAGAGAGAGAGAGAGAAAAAAACAAATAAAAAGTGACGCAGTGGCTGCAAACCGTCCTTACAATTAATTTTCTCTCATTTACCGAATCCCCCGACCTGCTTTGCAATAACATCCAAACACGACAACATGATAAATGCTGACTCTAAAACACCTGACCCCTGTGATATTAATGGCATTCTGGGTCTCTTGCTTGCTGTGACATGGAGAATGATTAATCAGCCGGTAATTTACTGATATTAAATCCATTAATTTTGCAATGGATAGATTACAGCCATGAGGTCACTGCTGGCTTGTAGAGCCACTAATCAGTGTTCCCACCTAGTGACGATGAAACAAAAGTGATAAAAGAGTAAAACATTGGCTTTGAATAGTAGGAAAAAAAACTGCAGACAACAGACAGTGGTGGCGCTGTTGTAAAAGTGTGAATTAGCAAGTTGAAATTTCTTGTTCAAGAGGAGAAAAATCCCTGTTTTTGTCTGAATTCAAACTGGGGAACCCGCTGCCTGTGTCATGGGGCTCCTTAGAAGAGGAGGGGGATGGACACAGATTTCCTTTACAGGATTGGAGAGGGTCAAGTGGAGTTCAGTTATCTTTATTATAATTTGTTTATTAAACCGTTATTCCTAGTCTCATTGAGACACAAGTTCTCATTTTTCAGTATAGCAATCCTTTCGGTCATGTCAGCACAATCCAAAATTATTCTAATTATCATCCCAAATTAGGTGTGTTGGCAAAACAATGCAGCAGTTGTTTGCAATAAATAAATTACAACGTTTGAAAAAGCTCACCACAAAAAAGTGGATTCTTCGAATTAAACACAAAATACCCATGACAATCATCTTTTGTACTTAGCAGAGCTCCCTTTTGCTGTTATAACCTGCAGCAAACATGATTTCCAGCCAGTCACTAGCTTTTCTACGGTGTCCCTGGTGTTATTCTCCTGAGTAAAGCTCTTTGTCAATGCCAACTCCAGCGTTGAAAAAAACCCTGTGAAGTAAGCCGATGTTCCTCTCCACCATCTCAAATTTGGCCAGAAGCGATACCCCATGAATCTTTCCTTAAATGTAAAGGTTTCCAGTTTATCAATATTTTTGGGTTAGGGCTCTCCAACAACCTTTTACAAGTCCCACCAGATTTTTTAAGACATCGTCAGAAGAAAAGTCTGTGTTGAACATGAGATAAGCTTGGCATCATCGTCATCATCGTCAATTTTGAAAATCCAGTAATTCAGCTTCCTAAAGTCAGCATACGATTCTGCCAAAGGATTTTCTTATACTTGATTTAATCCATCTTGCCGTCTACATGCAGAATGTTTCAAGTGCCAGAGGAAGCAGATCAACCTGCCTGCCACCCCAACTGTTTAAAATAAAAAAGATTTCCATTCTGGGGTTAAATGCAAGTAACACTATTTTTAACGGTCTAAATTGTTTGTTTTTTTGTTTGTTTATTCTAAACAAGTGAATGATTTTAAATTTTGCCAGCAAACCCAACTTACTGGGAGATTCCAAAATTGTTGGTGCAATTGTGGCCGTTTTTCCATTTCGTATGACATTAACATATGAAAAATACATTTAAAGTCATCATGGCGGATTAAATGGTAACAAGGATTTATCATCAAACATGTTCAAATGTCATTATTGATTTAAATACTAAATCCACAGTGTGGCTAAATGTGTTTAATAATTACCTAGTCAAGATATGTACCTATTAGATTGTTAAGATGTCTAACCATATCCCATCAAATATATAATATAGGATGTAGGAAAACATCACTACAATCTAGCTTGGTATATAAATAAAATATATAAATCTCCAATTGTGGTACATTATGTGTAATTGTATGTAATTAATTGTAATGTATATTTGTGCCTATAATTACTATGTATAATGTATGTAAATTTATTGTTATGTATATTTGTATTGATGTAGTTTGCTATGTTCATTTGATGCTCAAAATGAGTTACTAAGCTGTAAATGGCAGCAACAATCTAATTTATTATGGAATGGGAGTAAATAAATTTGTCTTCATCCCACTCCTTTCCAAGTTGTTAATGTTATTGTTAATTTTTTCTGTATTCTGTAGTACATTATATTTACATAATATTGTACCGTAAATGTTTTCTTACTGGCTTGGAATAAACAACTAAACTAAGATATGCTGCAGAAATACCTATCCTTAAAGGAGAAGTCCGGTCAAAATCAGAATTCAAACTGCTGAAAGTACTTTAAATATAAAACTACTACATACTGTGCAAAAAAATATACGTTTTTTTAATTATGAATAATTTTCATTTAATCATGTTTATGTGGAGGAATCCATCTTGGTCAAGAATAGTACTGTCACCTCCCATTTTTTGACGTCACTCGGCGGACCCGCAGTTGAGCAAGTTTCAACGCTCTGTTTGTCACGGCGCACTATTTTCCAACATGGCGACGACTGGTGCTCTGTACGAAGCAGAGAGTGATGAAGTACTTAGTGACAGTGATGAGAGTTCTGTGGAGCTATCATCATCTGATAGCGATATGGATTTTTTTAGAAGAGTTTCTTGACAGAAACCGGACTTTTGACGGAATCCAGCGTACTTATTTCCAGTGCAAACTCAGTCGGGTCCTACAATATATATGTATACACGCGCGTGTGTGTGTGTGTGTGTGTGTGTGCGCTCCGCCGCAGGACGGCTTTGCCGGCGCTGCAGCGGAGCGCGCGCACACACACAGCGGAGGAGAGATCGCTGAAGTGACTTAAGTTATACATTTGCCCTCTAGTAAATAGGGCAGGTGGTCATTATTGTATAAATATTAAAATATAAGAGCGTTCCAGCACATGCTGGGGCGGAGGGATACCACATCACATGTGGTATCCCTCCGCCCCTCTGCTCGGTGACCATCCCCGCAAATTCTAAATAAAAATTCTAAAATAAAAAATAACTTACCGAAAATCCTCGCTCTCATGTCATGTTCAAAACATTCTTCTTCAAAATGGTTGCTGCATATGACGTGTTTTCTCTCTGGCCAGAAGTTAGATGGCAAATCCGCTCTGTTCAAGTTGGCAATCCAGCACCGAGCCCGGTGGCTCATGATTTGGGAAGTTGAAATAAGCAATGTTTTTTCTACTTTTACCAGTTGTGTTGGAACATCCGATGGCCATGCACGTGGGCATTGTTGCTTCAGCAATAGCTCTTGGGAATGTCAGTGGTGAAGTCCTCTGGAAATCCGAAAAAATTGTTGATGATCGCAGCTGTGTAGAACGGCTCCTATTGACTTTGCATGGAAAGCGGAGAGAAATGCTGTCGCCGCTTCCGCTTTTCCACGCCCCAGGATGTGATGTCAAACGCCCCTTACTGCCCAAATATGGGCAGTAATGTCAGCCCCCATACACAGTGATTCAGACGACAATTTATGTTTTTATTTTCTTATTGATTAAAGATAAGTTCATTAAATAACCACAAACGTATTAGTTTTAGTTATAGCTAATGATACCCTGATTTTTCCTTGTTGACCGGACTTCCCCTTTAAACATGTCATCGGTGTTTCAAAACATACATTTTACTCAAATGTAAATTAAATAAATAAATAGGTTTTAAATGTGCAATTGCATCAATCAGACTATTCAGCAAATTTAGCTAAAAGACAAGGTAAAGTATTATAAATAACTTTTAATTTCAGCATTTAACTAACCTTTTGCAGTTCATAAAATAGGGGAGAATTTAGTATCTAAATTTTGTCTATTGCAAAAATTATTCATACCATTTTCAGACCTTTTGTCAAGATATAATCACAAATTTGAACGTATTTTATTAGGATTTTATTTATCCATTTATTTGTCCCCATAATCTTAAATCTCTAAATGAAATCCAGGTTGACTCATGTCTTTTAGGCATCACCTAATAACTTAAAGGGGACAATCCTTGTTTAACTTAATCTCAGTATAAATACAGCTATTCCATGAAAGATGGTGAACAAACAGCATCCTGAACACCAAGGAATGGAGAGGAGAGGTCAAGGTTACAGTTTTGGGAAGGTTTCAAGCAGAGTTGAGTTATGCAACAACTTCTTAACATTTAAATGTCTTGTGGCCATCACTGAAAATAGAAATGTATGACACAAAGATAAACTTACCAAGGCATGGTCATCCACTTAAACTGACAGGCTGGTTTAAGAAGATAAAATAATTAGAGAATCTGCCAAGAGGCAGGTTTGTGGTTCTGTGCAGCAGAGGTGTGTTGTTGTCGTGCTTACCTTTCTCCTGCAGGGTGCAACAGGTGGACCCCAGCCACAGGTGTTCTCCAGCCTCACTAATCAGGAGGAGTACTTAAAGGTGACTTAACATCTCTGTATAAACCATTTTGTGTAGTTGATATTGATGCATATTAGGGCTGTGTTAAAAAAAAGTATTTTCCAATTAAGAATCAATTATCATGTTAATTCCTGAAAGTCTATTCATATAATATCAATTTAGAAAAAAATATTTGTTGGCACCAACAAATTTCAACAAGAGTCCAGTTGTCCTCTTTTTACCCTTACTAGGTCTGGAACATCCCAATCTCCCATAGAGCATGGACCTGTTAGGAATTCTGATTGACAATGAGCAAAACAGGAAGTGTCAGATGGAGAAACATTACTGCTATTCAAACCGCCCACCAGTATTCCTGTTTATACTGTTGGGCTCCTGTGTTTAATTGCAATGGACAGGAAGCAACAAAATGGCCTATCTGTCCGCAATACAAACATGTGTGATAAATCAGGCAATGCTGACGTTCCTCAGGCATCAAGCTAGTTAAGAGTAATAAGGCCCGTTTACACTACACTTTTTTAACCGAGCCGAGACCAGTCCGAGCTCGGTAACCGAGATAACTCTTGTGTGTAAATGGTCAGCAGACTGAACCAGACCGCGCTAACGATAACCGGACCGCGCTAACTGCAGACCAGTTCATCAGTAGGTCTCGGACTGGTTTTTTTTATCCCGGTTCCCTGAGAACGAGGAGCGCATGAGCAGACCGCGTCATGCCCTTACAGTCAGCTGACTGTCCGCGGGTTTCCCGGCGTGTCTGGCTGCACGTCCCGATTCACACTCCATTCAGACAAATTTCAGACATTCATAATAATACTAGCTTCCTTACCGTGCCACACGGTTTCCAGAGATGATTCTGCTTATGAACCTCAGCGTCTGTTGTTGTTTCCCGCGTCTGTAAATCCTTATTAGACGTTAATTTGTCTTATCCACGTCCCAAAAGCCGAATCTGTCTAACAATAACATCCTGAATGTAACGGGTGCCGCCATTTTGATTTGCTCGGTCCCGCCTTCAATCCCAGAGAGCGGTAGTAACGCAGATCGCCACTAGGAGGCGAGGAGCAACCAAGGAACCATAACCGAGATAACTCCTGTGTGTGTAAACGGCTGCATTTATCTCAGTTAACTGGACCAAGCTAGGACCGGTCTCGGCATGGCTCGGTTTTTAGGTGTAGTGTAAACGGGCCTATAGTTAAGGTCTGGGGAGGTTTGTTTAAGATGGGGTAGGCTAAGCTTTGTTTTTTTTTCATCTCCCTACATCACTCCCGTAACAAGTTATCTATCATGTTTTGGCATGGCTGTCTGTGTGCTTCCCTTGCTGCCATTTCTGGTGAAGATTCTCAGTCATCCAGACTATGGTCATTCCAAAAAAGTTAAAAAACAAAGCAACTGGACTTTTTTCCAAAATTTGAAGACGTTTCACTTCCTATCCAGAAAGCTTTCTCAATTCAAAATGTCTGGAGTAGTGTGGAGTAGCAAGCTTTATAGTACAGCCCAACAAAGGCCTTGTAATGGATTAATTAACATGCAAATTGAACCGAAACAGGTCCGCCCACTTAGTAATGGGGAGTCGTTAAGGTCATTGTTGGCCTGCAAATTAAACCGAAACTGGTCCATGCCTCTGCAATGGGGAGTCGTTAGGGTCGTTATTGGCCTGGTTTACAAGAGCGATGTTTTGATCACACGTATGGAGGTGAGGTCTGATGTGATAATAGGGGGTTTTCAGCTGACGTCACGCTCACGTGACTACTCAGCGCGTCCGCCATATTGGGGGGCAGTCGTTTCGCACCGTTGACCTGCGTTGTATGACGCCTTAGGCAGTATTGGAAGTGAACAATGGGGAAAACGTGTTTAATGGTTGGTTGCACGGTCCGTGGAGGTGGAGATCAACGCTCTTTCTATCGCCTACCAGCCGTAATAGTGAATCAATGTGAAAAAACAAAACAGCTGTCTGAACAACACCGTCACCTATGGCTGACACGGATATCCAGGTCCGATTTGGACGGTGTTAAGCTGGAATACGCCAGAGTCTGCGGTGCTCACTTTGTCACAGGTAATTAACTGTTAAGTATTTAAAACATGTAAGAAGAATATATTAATAATAGGGCTTGGGCGTTATGACTTATTACTTTCCGCGGCTGTCGTGTTGACTGCCTCCGCCGCCTCTACTGCCTATTACTACCGCGTACTGTACTCCCTCTCTCAGCCGTGTTTTAATTTGATTAATTTCACCTTAACTTGATTTCAACCATGGTAAACCGTTGCTGTATTGTGGGCTGTAACAGCGCAACACATGATCGCCATGGGAAAAACATAGAAACAGATACATTTTCCACCGCTTTCCTGCCTGGAGGCGCAACCACGGAGAACAACTGTTAGCGATAACAAAGAGTCGTCGGCTCGCTTGGATCGCGGCTGTAAGTCGACCGAACATAACTTTCCACAGTATCCCGATGTCAATGAGAGTGTGTTCTAAACGTTTGAAACACATAGCAGCTAGTTAAAAGTACATTACATGCGTGAGTGGTTGTTAGCGCTAACGGTTAGCATGAGCCAGAGCCCGTCTGAGCGCAGCTTACCTTTGAACGAGTTACAGAGATAACAAAGAGTCATTGGCTCGCTTGGATCGCGGCTGTAAGTCGACCGAACATAACTTTCCACAGTATCCCGATGTCAATGAGTGTGTTCTAAACGTTTGAAACACATAGCAGCTAGTTAAAAGTACATTACATGCGTGAGTGGTTGTTAGCGCTAACGGTTAGCAGCTACTAAACTAGCATGCGCCAGAGCCCGTCTGAGCACAGCTTACCTTTGAACGAGTTGCTGTGTTCCCACTGTTTGCTGGCTTTATGATCTGCAGCTCCTACCGGCGCCAATATGGTAAATACAACTTAATTTTTCACTGGTCATTGTTCTGCTTAAATAATTAAAGCCGCGAGCGGCGTCGATCGGCCCTGCAGCCAAGCGCCTTCGCGCACCGCCCGCCGCCGGCCGTCAGCCACCGCAGAAGCATGCGCCGCATTTGCGTCGGATTGTTTACATTTTTACCATCTTATTAAAACTCACCCGTCCACGTATGATGGCGATTTCCTTGATGTACATAACCAGATGTGAACTGGTTGTGAGCCTCTAGATCCTTGTAAGCTCTCATTTCCTCAAGAGTGTGCAGAGGGGTTTTCACCGAACACCAGGTAATGCACTATGTCGCCGTGCTCTACATTTGGCCAGTCATCTGGATTACGGCTAAACAAGGCACCGTGGAGGGCATAGGGGTCCATATGGTCGATCACGGAACTTTTCCTCAGATATACGTCCTTATCTGGTCGCTCTAGCGTGCTGGCGTACTTATCCATTCGCGATATGATAATACGTGTACAACAACTAGAGATAAGGAAGTGTGCCACCCAATATGGCGGACCGGAAGTTGGCCAGTGACGTCAGTGAAAACCCCCTATTGGAAGGAATCAACCCTATAGCTGTGTTGTAAGTTTTTGAGAGTTGGAACCTAAGTCCTCCTCCTCTTTTTAAGGTTGTTTTTTCTCTCTTAACCTAGATGGCTTCCCTCACACCCCTTTCAAACCATCTTTCTTCTTTGTCCAAAATGTGAACAGTTTGGTCCCCATACAGGAAGAGTATGGGGACACTCTCAAAAGAGTGTCCTTTGTCCTTACGGTATAGGTGGACAGCAGAGTCTTGTCCTGAGGAGGTAGCTCTCCTGTGTTGAGCCATGCGTCTGTGGAGGGGTTGTTTGGTTTCTCCAATATAAAGATCAGAACATTCCTCATTGCACTGAACTGCATACGCCACTCCGCTCATCTTAGGTTTGGGGGTTTTGTCCTTGGGATGCTCCAGAGACTGGAGACTCACACCACCCACTGGAGCACAAACTTTCTGTCATCAGAACCTTACAACACCAAGCCGAGCATGTCCCTACTAAAACAGAAGGGAAGCACAAAGAACAGAAACACATCAAAGATGCCCTCCAAACATGTGGGTACCCTAACTGGGCGTTGGTCAAATCAGCAAGAAAATCCAAAAGACTCACTGGAGAACATAATAGTGGGAAGAATAAACACAAAAACATTGTCATTCCATATGTTGCTGGAGTCTCTGAAAAACTCAAGAGGATTTTCTCCAAACACAAAACATTTCAAACCAAACAGGACCCTCAGACAGAGGCTGGTAAGTTTAGCCTGCACTGGGTCCAGGGGCATCCCAGGATAGATGTCTTTATCCAGCCGCATCCTCACAGCTACAGATCAGATAGTGCACGAACACATCACACCATCGAAGATGGCTGATGCCACTACAGAGTCAAAGAAGGTTATCAGGTCTGCCACCTGCACTCCAAAAGACCTCAGTCTCCTGAAGACAGCGCTGAGGGCGAAGAGGGGATCCTATGGGTTAGTGGAGTTGATGAAGACGGGACGGTTCAAGGGTCCAAGGGGTTTCTGTGGAAGACAAGGCTGGTAAAATCCCAGGGGTGTTGGAGGTGGAAGGACAGGGTAATGGAGAGGAGGCATGCAGGACTGACATGGAACCAAAGGAGAGTGGACTACCTTGGAGAAATGAAGAGATAGTCTGTCATAGAGGATATCCAGGACAAGGAAATGAGTGAAGATTGATCATCAGGCAAAGAGTAATAGTCCAAGGACAAAATACACAAAACCCCTGGATTGTGACAACTAAATATTATGATTACATGTTGGGCTGACCCAGCCAGAGTCAAACCTTGAATCTGATTCAGAATCTGTGTTAGGTGCTAAATATGCCCAGTTGCTAAACCCCAAGTTCTTGCGACCACAAGAACTTGGAGCTCATCCCAAATTATTAATTGTAAAAAAGGGCAGTTGAATAATTTAATAACTTGATCAGCAATTATAAGAATACTTTTGCTTTTATGCCAATAAAGATTTTACCATTTTAAGACGAACATTTTTGATTTTCAACATGCCCTTGTTTGATAAAATACGATATTATCTAACATCCGTCCGTACATCCGTACGTTTTCTTCCGCTTGTCGGGTCGCGGGGGTAGCAGCTTCAGTAGGGAGGCCCAGACGTCCCTCTCCCCGGCCACTTGGGCCAGCTCCTCCGGGGGAATCCCAAGGCGTTCCCAGGCCAGCTGAGAGACATAGTCCCTCCAGCATGTCCTGGGTCTTCCCCTGGGCCTCCTCCCAGTGGGACATACCCGGAACACCTCACCAGGTAGGCGTCCAGGAGGCATCTTGACCAGATGCCCGAGCCACCTCAACTGGCTCCTCTCGACATGGAGGAGCAGCGGCTCTACTCTGAGTCCTCCCCGGATGACTGAGCTCCTCACCCTATCTCTAAGGGAGAGCCCAGAGACACTACGGAGAAAACTCATTTCAGCTGCTTGCATCGTCGAACTCGTTCTTTCGGTCATGACCCAAAGCTCGTGACCATAGATGAGGGTAGGAGCGTAGATGGACCAGTAAATAGAGAGCTGAGCCGAAAGGCTCAGCTCTCTCTTCACCACAACGGACCGGTACAGCGTCCGCTTCCCAGCAGACGCCTCACCAATCCGTCTGTCGATCTCCCGCTCCATCTTCGCCTCATTCGTGAACATTATCTAACATTTTTTTCATTTCAGACTTTCTCTACTTTTACATTGTTTTATGATACTTTTAAAGATACCTCCCATTTCCACTAAGGCCTTGTTTACACAACTATCTTTGCTAAAAGGGAAAAAAAATTTGTCCACACCAAAACAGCACGGGTTTTCCCTGAAAAAAGAACAATCTGAAAACGGGTTTCAGAGAATATCCTTTTGAAAACATTGTAGACTTTGTTGTTGTGTACACAGGGAAAGCAACATCTTCCTGTATGGGGAGAGCCTGGAACATGCATAATATGACTTAGTGGTGGCACTATTTAAGCATGGAGCATTTGTACATATGAACATGTTGTTGAGTAATTGGCTTCTCCAAATTGTCCTTAGGTGTGAATGGTTGTTTGTCCTGTTTGTCTCTCTGTGTTGCCCTGCGACAGACTGGCGACCTGTCCAGGGTGTACCCCGCCTCTCGCCCGGTGAACGCTGGAGATAGGCACCAGCAACCCCCACGACCCCATGAGGGATTAAGCGGTATGGAAAATGGATGGATGGATGGATGGAACATGTTGTTGAGCTTCAAAGAACATACCGCTTGCTAGTGGTGTGGCAAGGAAGTTGTTGGTGTTTCTGCTAGTGTCATGTGCACACAGTTTGTCATTAAAGCATCATGTAGATATGTTTACAGACTTGGAACAACAATCCCATTTTCAGTGGATTGTTGTGGTGTAAACAAGGTCTAAGTAACAAACCTCTAGGCTGAATGAAAATTATTTTAGATTTAAATCTGCAATGGGTTTAATTTGGATCAATTAGCTGATTAATGATTGCAGTCATTTTGGGCTTAACTCTAAAACTGAGGTATGCATGAAAAATGGGTGGTAGGTGGTATGAAAGAAATCAGTTAAATTTGGTTAAGAAATTCTCACAAGGCAGCAAATAAAATGGCTATTTAAACTTAATTTCAGCCTGGAACTAACTTGAACACATCAGACTTGTGATATTTGGTAGTTTTAGCCAATAAACATGGTAAATTGATACCTACATGATCCATTTACTGTTCCAAATTGATAAACATGTTAGTATATGGCTCTGGAAGCTGCTTTGGATAAGTACTGGAATTGTTTAAATCCACTTGACGTACAGCCTTTGCTTCATAAATTCTTGTGGAAGAGCACCATGGCTGAATTTCAGAGAAGCAAAGTTCACCTCCTTGAGCTGATGAAATGGATCCTAACAAAAGCAGCAACGTTTCAAAGCTGATCTTACTTGAAACAATTTGACAAATTAAGTTATTGTGTGATTTGATATGCTATTTTAAATTCTTATGTAGCCTTTTCATTGTAGGTGGCTTGACAAGAGCCTACTATCTACAAACAGGAAAGACCTGACAGCCAATCAACATCAACAAGACATTTATACAGGAAAAAGGTGGATCACCGGTTGACAAGGCTGGACCCTGGACCCTAGACCGGTCATCGGAAGTGAATGGCTAAACCGATCGGCAGTTGTTCGCCTTTTTGTCTTTGCATTCGGCTAAAGGCACAAGTTGGGTGGTAAAAGTGTCAAAGACTCACTGAGCATCCATTGTAGTGGTCTCCAGTGGTAGCAGTCCAGCTTTGTTCCCTGTGTTGTTCATCATTAGCATATCAATATTCAGAGGGGTTAACACTGGACACAAGTGGCAGCCTTTTTAGAGGAGAGGACAACCTCATGCGCAACTACTCAAACCTTTATTCGCCATTCAGCTTACGGCCAGCTGTTGAGTGGATGAAAAGTTTGCAAGGATTCTCTGTGATCTAAAAGTGCAGGAACTTTTTTTTATCACGGTTTGGTGGAATTATTTTCTTCAATCGTTCAAAGTTCCTTTTAGATATTTTGCTCCACACCTAAAACACTTTGACCCATTTTTTTTCCTGTTGTCTTATATGATGAACAAAAGCGTACAATGGTCTCACCCTTCCCACCCCACACCACCCATCCCAACTATCCCCTCCCCTCTGCTCTGGCCATCTGACCCCCAAGATGGGTAGGCTGGTGGACAGTTAGCCTTGTGTGGTGTTGGGCGTGTGTGTCTGTGTATGTTTGCGGGCCAAAGCCAGCAGAGTATCGGTTAGTGCAAGGGCCAAGCAGAGAAGCGGTTGGACAGTTTAGCCAGCTGCTCTGTGCTGCGGGCCTCGGCTGGCCTGGTCAGTGAAACCTTGCCAGATGGAGCCATTTCAAAACAATGAGAGTTGCTTGCTAGTGTTTGAAAACTAGATGTTGGTTACTCAGGCGACAAAGAGAGCCGGGTGTTTACAACACGCAAATTTAGCCCTGCTGGAGCACTGAGTTTTATTTGCCATCTTGCACTTCTACTATAACTGATCCAGCCAAATAAATGTACAGCTCCTCACAATTATTTTGTGTGATTTGTATGAAAATAAAACAAACACAAAGCAAAGTGTAGCATTGCTGGCAACTAGTATTCCATTTTCTATCAGTTTTCTTTACCTTTCACACAAATGTGTGCTCCTGTTTTTTTCTCCCCAAAACAGCAACAGGCTGAGGTGTCTGGGGACTGAACTCTGCATAAGAGTGACCAAGCCTGTGTAATGAGGCGTGTGATTGGTCCCCTCCCTCCCGGACAAGGCCACTCTTTGGAGGACATGATTGATCGTGACAGAAGCACAATGGCTGCCTGGTGTCAGAGGGGTGGCATCGGTCCGCACGGACCCCCCGCAGCAACCCCCCTCCTCCCCGAATCCCGGTTGGGTTTTCAGCGGTTACACACACGCAACAGCATGCATGCACATCAGGTATTTGTACACAGTTAAGTATATGTAGGGAAATGTGAGAGCTTATACACATTAAAGTAAGACCTTGTGTTTTAAAGACCATCTAAATATAAAATTAATATATAGTAAATTATGTACTAATAATATTTGTTTTTAGAACAATGTGAAGACAAATATTTTAGAAATGTCTTATTTTCAAGGCTTAATGGCAAACATTGAGATAATTGTAAAAATTATTTGTCTTTACAGCCACAGTTTAATCATTTTCCTGTTTGGGAAAAAATCCACATTTCCAATGCATTCCAACAAGGACATGAACAGTCAATTTCTTTTTTTATATATTTTACCAATAATTAAAACAATTAATCTATGTTCATTATTCCTGTCAAGCCTTTTTAGCCTAACTTATTTTAATAATAGTATTGCAAAACCAAATATGAATTCACAAATGTATAAAATTAAGATGGCAAGCAATATATTAGATCAAAATTAGTTCAGACATGAGCTTTATGTATATACATATTCCCATTTCTGATATGTGCGTTACTTCAGAAAGCCACCTAATTTTAACAAATATTTGCATTTATAAAAACAATCGCATTTTGATCCTGGCAAGTGGCTCTTCTTAAAAATATACAAGAAAGGTTCAATTCAAAACACGCTGCTTGTTCTTTTGAAGTGATCCTTGTCTGCACAACACTTGTGAGGCCACTGATCCAGCTCATCAGGGTCAAAAATCAAGTTCTCAGAGGTGCAAAAGGAAGAGTCCTTATGGAGGGCCATTAATTGCCCCACGACAGCTGGGTTTTCAAGTGGGACGCAGGTGGGTTAACACTTTGCCAATCTTTTTTGATGATGCTCCAAAAATTCTGCAGTGTATGAAAACAAGAAAGGATCAGAGCTTTGGTATGGTTTTAATGGAGAGGTTCATCGTCATCATTTTGCTGCCATGAAGTCAACAGTGCCATAAAACAAAATAATTGGAGGGAAAGGAAAGTTGCAGTGTAAAAGCAGCAGCCAATGCTGCCAATGACTTCACCGCAGTATTTTAACCTTGAGTAAAAATACCAGTTCCAAGGTATTTACACAAAAATAAATGTATAATGGAATCCAGTTTCTTTTATTTAAAATGAAAGCAGCAATCATTCCCACTGTTGAAAAATAGTATAACATATTGCTTATTACACTTTTAATAATGCTACATGTAACATTTACTTAGTATTCTTTTACATACATAGTAGAAACAAAATCTGAGAATAAACACCTACTACACTGAGAAGTAGGTATCACATAGTTAGTGCCTGGGATGTTATACCTTTTTGAGGTTTGGTATTTAGTATGTAATACAAAAGACATGTTTAAATAACTGACTCGGGCCCAGTTGTAGTTTTATAACATCCTTACCTTCATAGGAGTGACTGGTTGTGCTCCTTAGGCTGACACACCAAAGCTGCCCATGCTTTACCCGACCAGAAATATTTCCAAAAACCCTATTTAATCTTTCTTGTAAATAAGGGAAAGTGTAGTAGCTTTTTTTCCGCCAGCTGGTTGGCAGTGCACAGCAAACGGTAAAGAGGAGGAATCAATATCTTACTCTATGCTCCATGCAAGTGAGATAACTCTGCTTTAGCACTTCATTAACAGTACTTTAAATTAATGAAAAGGTTTGTTGGCAGTTTTGAAACTTTAAGAGTTTAATACTGCCATGCACCTCGATAATGGTGATTAGCACATGTCAACTGCAGAAGTTCTCAAATATTTAAAGCACACTTGAGCTTGAATAATAAAACAATGAACAAAGCTTAATTTATATTAATTCCCCTTCAGCAATGTGGTTATGTTTTTATCATATATGAATGCCCACTACCAAAAAGCAAGTAGAAAGTGTTTCTTTCCTGTTCAATGGAAGAAAAATAGCATAACACCCTTGTTTTCCATGCATGTAGTTTAAGCTTCTCCAATTGCCCTGGCTTTTGTTTTTCCATTAGCCAACAGTGCGCCTTACATATATATATATTTTTTAATTATTATTGTTAATCTGCAAATGTCCAATTTACTTGTTTAATTTCGGTTTTAGCATTTCTTGAAAAAAACACACATTCTTTCTAAAGAAAAAACACAATTACCTTGCAGATGTCATGAGGAAGTGTCAGCGAGCTCCACAGCAACAATATAATACATGATGGCAGACAGTGGTGGTTTGTTAAATGGCTCACCATCCAAGGCAGCGGGACCAAGGGGAAGGTGCAAACAATTCAAATGAGTAACAAATCACCTTTTTGTATTTCCAGTTGCTGGGAGTGACAAAGTCATTGTTTTTATTAGGACCACCTTAGATTGAGTAAAGCATCATATTCACGCTATGTAATTTTGCAACACAGTTTTATGTGGGGAGTGAGGGGGAGAAAAGGGGGGGGGGCTATCTAAGGGTGCCATTCATGTAAAAAAAAAAAGAAACACTGATGACAGAGAGTGAAGTTTCTTCATGTTTTGTAGGACTGGTGCCCTAATTGCTTTGAGTGGACTAATGAACAGCATAGTACTTCTATAATTGGCTTACACCACTGGCGGGATGGGGTGCTGGGCGAGTAAAATTGAATCAAAGCTGTACATCAGAAGCAGTCTTTCCATCCTAATTGGCAAATGAGTGAAACGTGGCACACAGCCAACTAGGCGCCTGTGAGTGAGCGTGTGTTTGTTTACTGTAGCCAGGGCCTGTCCAAGGTTGAATGGAACCCTGAGCAAAACTTGATTTGGGAGCACATTTATATATATGACTTAAACAGAAACACCCTCAAGTTTGTTTGTATTGTAAAGTTGATGCAACACGTCTTAGAGTTACCATAACTAGTAAAGGAACAATGCATTTCTTAAATGGTTTCTGACAATCACGTCACTCAATTTGTACATATTTATTTAATATAAAGTGCTGGAAGCACATTGTGTGATGTTTGTGACTTACTCATTTGCAGTCAGGTCCAATGTAAAATGTTTCAATATAGATTCAGAAGTCTTGGGGAGAATTAGTTATGCTTTCAAGAACCTACGCAAAATGGACAGTTTCTTGGATTTTCTCTTGGGAAATGAGAGTAAGAAGAGAGGAAAAGGCAACATACTGATATATAATGATATAGGAGCAACTTAACCTGGATCTAAACTGGACTGCAAAAATAAACAAGATCAAAGCAAGTTCTGAGATTATAAACTCTGCAAAGTACTCATGGGTTTCTTGGGGCCTCTCTGCTTGCTTGGAGGTCTTAAGCATGGCTTAAATTCTAATTTCTCTTACCAGTTCTGAGAGAATACCTCTAATTTATTCTGCTCAAGATATGAGACAAACATTACAATTATTTCTAAAATATAATGCCTAAATATGTTTTAACGAGTTTTGATAGTGCTACAGTTTATTAGTCAGGCCATTATGGCCAAGACAACTGCATGTCCACACCATTCACCCATATCGTTAAAGTCATGTAGGCCTTTTTAAAACCAAACAAAAGAGAGCGTAAGCAAGGCACACAAGCGAGCGTCCGCATTGTGTATCCTGAAGGACTGACACGTGCAACAAAACAGATGAAGAGAGAGAAGAGAGAGAGAGAGAGAGAGAGAGAGAGAGAGAGAGAGAGAGAGAGAGAGAGAGAGAGAGAGAGAGAGAGAGAGAGCAGAGTGTTTTGTATGCGAGCGAGCTTTAAAGATAGCTACGGGGGGTGATGGAGCAGCACACACACCCCCGCAGCCCGGTTGGAGGAACTTCCCCTTCAGCACCTTGGACAGAGGAAGAGCCGGCCACCGGAGGTTTTTACTGGAAGTGGAGAAGCGCAGGCTCACAGTCGGGTCAGCTGACGTCCCTCATGGTCAGACACTTTTCAACGCCAACCCAGCCATCATCCGGGGTTTAGCAACAGGGCATCAACGAGTTACTTGATGTATATCGACAAATCTCGCTCTGGGCGGCGAAAGGGGAAAAAAAAGACCAACTTTTTTTTTGTTCTTCTCTTTCTTTTTTTTACTTTAATTTTATTCTGCCTAAACGTGAACAAACTTTAACTCAATATCAAGAGGATACATTGGAAAGAAAGCGTGGTTGTCGATCCACTACAGCAGATTAGATTTTGTTTTTAATTATTATTATTACTATTAGCAAAAAATAACAAATTCGTGACTTTTCTTCACTTCTTCAAAAATGCTGCTTGAACACCCAGGGTCAAGCTGTCAAAATACTGGAAATTTCTCCCGATACAGTTCGGGTCAAGGTAAGACACGTCTCTACTTTATCATTGAGTAGTTTTAGACTTAAGTAGAAACAAGGGTTATATGAGCT
Source organism: Fundulus heteroclitus (assembly GCF_011125445.2). Taxonomy (NCBI): domain Eukaryota; kingdom Metazoa; phylum Chordata; class Actinopteri; order Cyprinodontiformes; family Fundulidae; genus Fundulus; species Fundulus heteroclitus. Next base: position 17,783,183 of record NC_046368.1, read on the forward strand.
TGCCTGTTTTTATTAGGGTCTTCTGGCGGCTTTAAGCGAGTGTGAACAAGTGTATAATGCAGCAAATCACGCATGCACGTCAGGGCCATACACTTCAACGGGCACTACGGTTCGTTGTGTACACAGAGACCAAGATTGAAAACAGATCAGTTATAGAGAAGCTCCTAAAAATGCGGAGAGGTGGTTCTGTGTATATTTTTCTCTGTAGACATTATGAATCCATAATGAGCACTCATTGTTGGGGAATGGAACGAGCAGATGCCATGCGCCGCGGCTGTCATTTCACACCGCGGCCTGTAGTCGCCACGGCTGCGCAGGGAGAAACGTGGCGGTTAAACGCAGACGGCCCCATGCAGGACTGGGTAAGCGACAGACAGCGAGCAGACGCAAAAAGCCATCCGCACAGCAGCCACGCCGCATGTTCAACAGGTGTCCCGTTTCTGGTCTGACAGGTGGGACACCTGAGGTCTGCAGAGACGAAAGGGGAAAGATCTACATTATTTGTGCCTCCGTGCGTCTTCTCATCAGTGTTGTTAGTTTGACGCTGGTTATTCGACCTGTCACGCTTTTGTTTTTGGACAAAATAAATAAAGGAATACGAAAAGAAGGGAAGATATCCTGACTTTTGGGCAGCTTTAAAGATTTTCTCTTTTTTAATCGGGTTGAATTACCCTAAATAATAATAAAACGGAATTATTTAATCATCCTCGCAACTTTCCCTAACTGACGCTCCATTGCTCTGATGGCCATTTTATGGCTTTGTTGTCACATTACTGGTGACTCACCCCCTCCTTCAATAGTGAACGATCAATATGACATAAGAAATATCTTATCACAAAGCTGAAAAGTAACTGAGGGCACCCATGAACCCTACATCTTTCTCCAAAACGCTTTTCATATACTTCGGAAATGCAGGCAAATGGGGCATTGATTTTAGATTCATCAGCGGGCCCGGCCGGTTTGTGGCTCTACCCGTGATTTCCCAAGGCGCTCCTTTGTGCCAAAGATCAGTGTCAATAAAATTCATTGGGGTGCTGGCCCGATCAACATGTTATTGAACAGCCAATCTCCCCCTAAACAAACACTTCTCTGAATGCTCTGTGCACCTGCGTGCGCAAGTAGGCAAATCCGGGATGATGATGATCATGATTATTATTATTATTATTATTATTATTATTATTATTATTATTATTATTATTATTATTATTATTATTATTATTATTATTATTATTATTATTATTATTATTATTATTATTATATTCCATTATAAGTTATTTATTTTAAGGCTGTTTGTACCCATGCATGTGCCAATTTTACTATCCCTTCTGGGCCTGATAAGGTATATTAATGTATATATTCTATACTCCTTCATTTCAAAATCATTGTTGTTAATAATAATAGTAATAAACTATTTACAATATGTTAAACGTTTACACAAACCAAGCTCTGTAGGAAATTTGCAATAATTCCTTCTAAACTAAAGCGTTCAAGCAAGTTTGTGTTAAAAAAAACTTTCACAAGAATAGGGATTTTATTATTTTATCTCATAAAAAATTTTAGAATAATTAATAATTGTTAAACTCTTGGTTACTTTTTCCCCCTTTTTTCATTTATAGTCTGAATGGTTTTGTTGGCATGCGTCGGTTCATTTTATCCGCTATATTTTTTTTTCTTTATTAGTGTCAGAAAGAAACACCTTTAAAGTAAAAAGGCAAGTTGTTGCTTGTTTGTAACTCGTTTATTGCTAAAAGCTATTTTTAAAAAAGCCTGGATGAGTCTTCTTTCTTTACTTTCCCTGGATCTGGTAAAAACTTAGAAGTCGCTTTCTTTCACACAGTAGTAATGGATGATAATTAATTAAAGTAACCCGATAGGTATATCCTCTACAAGTTGAAGATAAATAGATTGTCATTGATACACTTATTTGTTACGCAAATGAATCAAAAGGAAATGTAAAAGTAAGAAAGAAAAACTGGTCCATTCTGTTCTCTTCGATGAGGCGGTCGGCAGCGTCGCTTTAACGCCTTTCTGGGAGCTGAAACTTCATTGGCTTCTTCTCCCCCTCGCCTCCTGGCCGTTCCTCTTCCGGGTGAGGTACTCGCTGGCTGATGTGGATCTATCAGCCTGTCGCCCAGGAAACGGCGCAGGCGGCGTAATCCCGCAAAGACTCAAAGACAGCGAAGCATAAAAAAGCGAACTGCGCTGCGCCCCGGCGCGCTTAGGTGTGATCGCTCCGGGACTCTTTGCTGAGGTCGTGCGTGTGCACGAGTCAGGCTTACTTTAATGTAGGCGTAAATCATGAGCCATGGAAGGGCATGGTGAGCGCAATTGTCCGAAAGAGGCAAGTAACACGGAGATGCTCCTGGCTCTGCTGTCGCACAGTGAAGAGTTACGGAAAGGTAAAGACAAGGCGCATTTACTGCACCTTATTCCTTCTAATACTCTTTATGGTCTGTGCGTAAAGTATGACTTCATCTGGTACACTGCTGAAATAAGGCCGGCGAGATGAGTTTTAGGAAGATTATCAATCTGTTGTGTACATTTTTCATGCTGCACAGACTTTCAGTGTAAGAACTTATTTCCTGGAGGACCAGTTATAAAGCTTACATGGTAGAGGGTACGTGCTATTTTCGCACACCGGGGTAGCAAATTTATAGGATCAACTTTTAACCTTTGATCTCAGTGAACGATTGTTCAGATGGACGAATCCTGTGTGCTCACAGTTTGAATCTGGGTGGTTTTACGGATTTATTTTTGCGCAATAAGTGTAGCTATATTACTGTATATGCTTAATCTCACAAGTAAGTGACAAATGCACAATTTATCTGAACGAAAACGATGTTGATGATTGCAACAATCATTCTTCCGACAGTTCTAAACAGTTTAAGACGGAAGCATTAGATTAAAAAAAAACACATTTAATTTTATTGGTTCAGTGTCCTTTTTTGGGTGTTGCCAGGGTGAAGTAAAGCTTGGGTCTCCGGTACAGGTGTGAGCAGTGAGACCACAGGCCTGCAGCTTTCTAGTTTTACTGAGCTGCGCTGAATTATTGATGACCTGGATACACCTGTTTTTGAAGCGGCTTGCTGCCGCTGCTAATGCTGCTGCTGCTGTTGCAAGAAGAAATGGCTCCTCAATGTTTCATGAGCTGTCCTCCCGCATAACAATAGCGGCGCGATTCCTTGCAGGGGCTGCACGAAGTGCTTGAGCTTCTTTTAATTAGTAAAAAAATAATAATAATAATAATAAAAAATAAAGGCCGAACAACACATTGCCTGGCATTTAACGTCTTTTGACTCCAGCTGGTTTGGTGTGGATTTGTAAAACAACTGGGTGGTTGTCTATTTCTTGTTTGCGCACTTACGCAAAACCGAACCTTAGAAAATGACTTATTCCTAAAGGCAGTAATTATAAACAGGAGTTTTGTTTAACTGTGAAAATGTTCATATTACATTTTTAGTCACATTAAAATGTTTTTAAATACATTTAAGTTATGAAACTATGTAGTCCTTTAACTTTACATTATTATTATTATTATTATTATTATTATTATTATTATTATTATTATTATTATTATTATTATTATTATTATTATTATTATTATTATTATTAAAATACATGAGTTGATATCACCCTAATTTGTGTGGTAAATTCTAGCTGAATAATTCCAATTTCACACCAAAACAACAACTAAGAGATCATCGGAAGTGTAAACTGAAATATTGTAATTTTGCATTTTTTTTCCTTAGGGGACAAAAAAAGGAAAATCCTCGAAAATAGCTAAGCCTGACCAATAATCAAATAAAATTTGCTTAATCACGAAACACAACAAAAACTCGTTAGGACAGCTTCAAGATATATATTTATATTTTATTTGTTTATTTCTTATTTAATTGTGAGTCTAATGTCCGCACATGAACCCACAAGTTATACGATTTTAACTGGACTTACACTGTGCGACAAAATCCTTAATAGACATAGGGTGTGGGTATGCTTTAAAAAAAAAAGTCACGTTTCACCGTGAAAGGCTATGACACGTGTTCAGCCCAGACGTAGCCTGATTTTTCTTTCCTTTTTTCTGTTGTTGATTGTTACTTTAACCATAGAGCATATATCCTCCATGGGAGAGTTTCATAAAGAAATTACATCTATAAAACGGACTTTTCTTTTTCAATTATTACTAACTTTGATTTCATGAGCATGCGTGACATATCCTGCCGTTTTCATCTGACATCCTGTGATTCCCGTCTTGCCTCGTCTCTGACAGAAATCCCCGTGTGCGCAGGCTGCAACCAGCACATTGTGGACCGTTTTATCCTGAAGGTGCTGGACCGCCACTGGCACAGCAAGTGCCTGAAATGCAGCGACTGTCAGGCGCAGCTGGCGGACAAGTGCTTCAGCAGGGGCGACAACGTCTACTGCAAAGACGATTTCTTTAAGTGAGTTCCCCTTTCACAAATTATTATTATTATTATTATTATTATTATTATTATTATTATTATTATTATTATTATTATTATTATTATTATTATTTATTAACGTCAAGCCTCTCATCTCCAAAAGGAGATTCGGCACCAAATGCGCGGCCTGCCAGCAGGGGATCCCGCCCACCCAGGTAGTGAGGAGAGCGCAGGACTTCGTCTACCATTTGCACTGTTTTGCCTGCATCGTGTGCAAGAGGCAGCTTGCCACAGGTGACGAATACTACCTGATGGAGGACAGCAGGCTGGTCTGCAAGGGCGACTATGAGACCGCGAAGCAGAGAGGTGAGCCGAGCGATTCTGGAAGTGCCATGGATGCGCAATTGTGTGCATGTTGTACTGTCGACATATTCTGCTGCGTGCTTGGTAAACTATGTACGTGGAGCTGCTGTTGTGTGTTTTCTACGAGGGTGAGGTCATCTGTCGCAGAGTGATCCATCAGCATTAATTGCATCATTTTATCACCAAGCAATCGAGATTAAGCAGGAAGAGGTCCAGAAAAGGGCGGGTTTGTACACCTGCGCTCAGCAACGTAAGGATTAACTTCCAAGAACTCTTGTTACTCCAAACGAGATCGTGAGGGGGTGGAAAGTATAGCCTGGATGATCTGTGTTGGGGAAAATGTTAGCTCATGCATTTTTTGCAAGGCTGGTCCAACTTACAAGCAGACTTTGCAACCGTTTGGGGCCCCCTGATTTCCTGGGGGCCTGGATAAACCGGATTTATACAGAGCATGTTTCCAAATACACCAGCTGAACACAGTTGAAGAACAGTTTTGTAGTTTGAAAGTTATGTTAATAGAGCCTTACTTTCAAGCTAACTGAATCTTTCCTTTTGCTTATGTCTTAGTTGTCAAAACATTTTATTCAGCTTCAAACTGTTTGCAGATTAATCAGGGGGAAAAAAACATTTGGAGGTGATTTAAAAAACAGTGTCCACAAAAAGCTTCAGAACGACAACGCTCTTTTTTTTCCACAATAAATGTGTCTCCTCAACAGTCACAATACACATTGTGATGGCTCAGACATTGTTCTAATTATTGATAGACACAAATCAGGTTTAACAAAAATGTAGCACCAAGAACATTTCCAAATGTTAAACTATAGTTTTAAGGGTTTATGGGCCGGGACTTGACAACTGCTAAGGGACAAATACTGGCCTGAATGCCCCTAAGAAAAGATGCATTCACAGGAGAAGTTAACAAATGCACCAGCTAAGAAAAACCTTCATAGTTTTGAAGTTTTATCAACAGAGTCCCAATTTAAAGTTAATTTTACACGTACTGCTGCATTATTACTGCAACTAGAAAAAAACAATTCATGCACTCTGTAATCAGACACCAGTAGCGTACGGACGAGCTTTTCTTTCCGGTGGTTAATTGTGAACATGTCATAACCTGGGACTGGCTCTGACCAATGCTGCATTCAACATGACAAGAGATGGAGCAGGTTTACAATCAGTGGATCCCCCCCTTTTTTTTTTCATTTCAGTGGCCTGCCGTAGCTCACACATTTGTGAATCCCAACAGGCTCATCCCATGCCTGGGGATGCTGAGCATGGTCAGGGTTTTATCTCTCCATCTGTTTGTTGGTAATTTACCTTGCTGATTTATGCTGGGAGTTAACACAAGTTTTTTTTTTTTCTCTTCCAAAAATACACATGTTTATTTTACTAATGACATGGTGCAATAACTCACTTAAGATGATGGTTTTTGCACTTTGCCTGCTTCCTAACAGATAGTCAAACAAGAAGCAACGTATGCATTGCAAGATTGGAGTTCATACACAGGCCATTTAATCTTTTTTTTTTATTCAAAGTTGTATTTTTCATATTTTCCTAGGCACTTTGCTGCATTTGTGAATATTTGCTTTCATATATATATATATATATATATATATATATATATATATATATATATATATATATATATATATATATATATATATATATATATGTATGCTTCACATTTAGGGTGCTTATGTAGAATTTGTAGTATCACCTTTAATGCCGGTTTCTGCGTTACTATGACAGCAAATTGATTAAACACTAAAAATCTAAACTCATACAACATTGGCAAATGCTTTACTTTGTACCTTGGTTCTTTTTTTCCTCTTGTTCGTTATTACATTTATTTCCACTCATTTCAACCTGCGGCCAGAAATCATGAAAGAAAGGGTCACTGCAACGTTGCCTGTCTTTCTTACAGAAGCAGACTCCACTGCAAAAAGGCCCCGCACCACCATCACTGCTAAACAACTGGAGACGCTGAAGAACGCCTACAACAACTCCCCAAAACCAGCCCGCCACGTCCGGGAGCAGCTATCATCCGAGACCGGCCTGGACATGCGAGTGGTCCAGGTACAGTACATTATTCTCCATTAAGAGCTACTCCATTAGTGTCGTGGCTTCATTATCAAGAGACAATTGCGGCTGATCTGTAACAGGCACACTGTACGAACAAGTGAGCGCATAAACCTATGAGGGGGGGATTTATGGCCCGCTGTAGTAAAATGAAGTTGGCATGAAAGTCGGCGTTGTTTAAGTGCAGTGTCATTAACGATTCTGAGAGGGCCCCTCGCATATTGCCCGCTACTGAGGAGCCTCGCGCCAGTTGCTGTAGGTTTTAGTCGTATATATTGTTTTATTTGCAAGGACAAAACTGGCGACAGAAGCCACTAAAATGCCCCTCATTATTCAGTAAGAGCGACGGGGTGAAGAGGGTTCACACAGGGTGGAATATCATTAAGAAGAGCGTTGAGTTGCACGCTTTGTGTGCAAGTCACCTAAATGGATCCCTCCTAAGTGCAAGCTTGAGGAGGCCGTTTAAATCTGCACCTCACAGTGCGAGCACAGCTGAGTTCAGATCAAAGATGCAGAAAACATGTTTTAATAATATGAGGAATCTGGAGGCTGATCTGTCTGCTCTCACAGGTGAGCCAAGTTGGAGACGTTTTGAAGGGAACTGAACGTCTCATAAATCTGAGTTAGGGGAAACCTAAAAGAGTGAAGTGATGCCCAGACAAGTCCTTAAAACATCAGTTTCACCTTATTATTGAAAAAAAATGAAAAGAGGATAAACAGTGAGGAACTCCAGATCAAAGGGTTTTTATTGCAAAATTAAGTAAATTGACAATGGATGCACTCTAATTGATTTGTATTTTTTTACCTAATAACCTGAAAACCAAGTCATATTTCTAAATATACAATTATGCTTTTTGTTAGTTAACTTAGATAAAAATCCAGCTGAGGTTTGTGGATGAACGAGCCTAACCTTTTATGTGACTGTCATCTGGTTCACTTCCCCCGTCCAGGTCTGGTTTCAGAACAGACGAGCGAAAGAAAAACGCCTGAAGAAGGATGCTGGACGGCAAAGGTGGGGCCAGTACTTCCGCAACATGAAGAGGTCACGGGGAAGCTCCAAGTCCGACAAAGACAGCATCCAGGAGGAGGGCATGGATAGCGACGCGGAGGTGTCTTTCACAGGTAAATGTAAAGAGAAGGTGCAGACACGTCAGCTTGCCATGGAAACAAAGCAGCAGATTTGACAAAAAAATGCTCCTCCCTCCTTTACATTCAAGTTTTGTAGTACTGCCAGTGATGCAACATATCAATACATACTTTCAATATTCAAGTCTGTTCTTTTTTTTCTATAAAATGATAATATATCTGCTGTTTTATGACTGAAAAAAGTAACACTTTTACCTTACCTTTTTACCTTACATTTAGAAATCTGTATTAAAGATGAAAGATAATTTAAAATAGTTTGCAGCCCCGGTTACGATTCACAGACATCCAGATTTGTGTTTGTGGTCTAAAGTGGGTTAAAAAAAGAGTTATAAATGAAATAGTAACTATAAACATTGAAGGACCTTGCAGTACCGTTTGTTTCAATGTTCAAAACCTTGTCAGTAAAATATGAATGTGTCTCAAAGCCAGTTTAAACATGCTGTTATGTTGCTGGGATACAGAGAAGTTTTTAAACAGCACATATAAGAAGAAAAATACATTCAACACGTTTTTGGACAAAAAAAGAACATGCAGAAGTCAGAATTACAGGCAGATTGAAATTATAAATATTAAATACCTCTGATAAATATTTTAGCTAGCAAACTTTAACCATTATGCATTTTAAATAAAACAAAGTATATATGCCAAATCTTCACTTTATACATAACAATGCATATATTCATCTATCATGTGATGAATGACCTTACACGGTAATTTTGTTTACTGTGTCCCCTTCAAAATCTCCATTTTTTTCCGTTCCGTGCTTGGAAATATTATATGCCAGTTAGAGAAGATAGTCGCATGGGAGTCTTGCGCTTGGTAAATAATTAATGATAGCCAAATGTAGGGAATCGGTAATAGGTCTACTTTAGCCGTACAGAAACATGTAAAAATCGTTGCTACAGTAGTCAAATATTTTACCATCTTGTTGTGAATTTACAAGAAAAAAAATTAATGAGTTTATGTTTGGGTGTGCCTAATGTTTGCAAGCGTATTTATTGACTTTACACTCATTTGTACAGATGTAGTTAACGCTGTGATTGAACTAAATTGATGAGGTTAACTGAGTAAAAGAAACGAGTTTGCCTACACTACAGTGTAGTAGAGACATAGAGAGGAAGAAGAAGCTGATGGTAGTCATTGAGGAAAGTAACTTAAAACGCGGTAAAATCCACCTCCCAAACACTTCTTTGTTCAATCTCTTTGCTCAGATGAACCTCCCATGTCAGAGCTCGGCCACACCAACAGCATCTACAGCAGCCTGAGTGAGTCCTCTCCGGCCGTGGGGGGACGCCAAGCTGGCAACAACCACGGCGCCTTCCCTCTGGACCACGGCTCGCTTCCCTCGCAGGACCAGTTCCACGACATCCGGTCCAGCAGCCCCTACGGTCTCCCCCAGTCGCCAGGGTCCCTGCACGCCCTGCCGAGGCACCAGCCTCTCATCACCAGCCTCGTTTACCCCGATTCAGGCCTTTCCATCATGACCCAGAGCGGCGGGCCGGGCATCAACCCCTCGGTGAGGGTTTCCATGGGGGCAGCCAACGGCCCCAGCTCGGACCTCTCCACTGGCAGCAGCGGCGGGTACCCGGATTTTCCTGCAAGTCCCGCGTCGTGGCTAGACGATGTGGACCACGGCCAGTTTTGAGTTTGTCACCAATAAGCTTGACTCTTTTTTTTTTTTTTTTTTTTTCGTTGGCTTATGTTTTGTGTGTTCTGCTGGATTGAAGAAATGCAGGATGCAGGGCGACGTTTGTGTAAAGTGGCAGAGCAACTGTGGGGGGGCTGGGAGGGGGGGATCTCAGTAACATTTGCCAGAGTAATTTATTACGAAGGAGAAAAGGAAAAAAAAAGTTGTCCTTCATTTAAAGCCTTGGGTCTTATCTGTCGTCAGACTGTTTGCAAATCACCGATCTGTGACGAAATCGATACTTTTTAGATAACACACTGAGCTGTTTTAAAGCTAAATAGATCTTACTAGACAAGGTTTAGATATTAAACGTGTTTTATGGTCGTTGTTTGTTTTTGTTTGTTTTTTTTTCTTCTTCTTTTGCTCAGATATCATCCCACTTCTCTTATTTAACTTCAGCATGATCAGGTGAAAGATCCAGTTCAATGCATAGCATCTTTAAATGTCTGGTTGTTGCCAAATGTCTATATCTAAATAAATAAATAAATATATATATATATATACATATGGTTTATCAATGTAGAGACTATATTTTTATACAACCCCGTTCATGGACATGGAAAAAAAGAAGCCAGGCATGAGGACTTTGTACATTCGTGAACAGGGATTTAGGCAAAAAAAATAAAATAAAAATGTGGATGTCATCTCAAAATGGTACCTAGAGGTCCAATCACTTCTATGCATTTGTGTGCTCTCAGATGTGTCTTGTTTGTTTCTTTGTACTGGAAACCACCTCAAAGATGAACTGTAGAGACTGAGATCGGTGGGGCTTTGATGTATATGTTTGTTTATGTGAAAAATGTTTTATGTATTATTTATTCCCGACGGTAATGACTTTGATTCATAAATAAACAGCAGGACTTTAATAAATTTCTCACCTTACTGAACGTGGAGTTTAGTTCTTTGCTGTTGTCCTGTAAAACCGAATGTCTCACCAAGTAGGGGGTGTCCTGTTTATCTTTAAGCATCCACAGTTCACCACTGCTCAGTGAAACCAGAGAAAGCCTGCAGTTGTGCCTATGTCTGCAAATTGAGTATCTGGCTTTCTACCAGCACTGTATCAGGGGTTCAACAACTCTTTAGTGGAGAAATTTGATGCATTCAACTCATCAATTCAGAGATTACTGGGCCCTGTTTGCCCAAATGCCCTGATGGGAAAGGAATCTCCAATCCATTATCCAAGAAGGGATCGAGTACCCCTCGTGAATTACCTCATTTGTTTAGTTATTCAAAGTCGGGTTCAATTAAATAGATTAAACAGTAAATTTCTGCATCACTGTGTTTACTTGAGTGGCCAGTGCTACTAAAGGGGTATGTGTTTGCATGTTTATTTATTCATTTCCTTTTTATGTATAGTCAGGGTTCATTCTGTATATATACATATATATATATATATATATATATATATATATATATATATATATATATATATATATATATATATGCATATGCACATGCCCATACATACAAATATATATGCATACATACACATATAGATAGATAGATAGATAGATAGATAGATAGATAGATAGATAGATAGATAGATAGATAGATAGATAGATAGATAGATAGATAGATAGATAGATAGATAGATAGATAGATAGATAGATAGATTATTTCTTACATAGGTAATGAGTTCCATGTGTTGTTAAACTTTTTAATAGAGAGGAAAAAACTTGAATGTGTTATAAAAACAAGGAAATTTGCTGTTTTTATTTTTTGAATATATTTTATAAGAAGTATTTTTAAGGCCAAACTGAAATCAAACTGAACTTAAACAGGAAATCTCGACCCCAAAAGCATTTAGACAGCGTTAATGAAACACTACAGCAAGTAAAAAAGTGATCAAAACAAGAAACACCAATAAATCAAATGCAAAACATTTTGTCTTAAAATAATTGTTTTTCTGATCTCTGCTGTGCTTTGACGCCATTAGTGTCTCCAGTAGCACTCACAGTAAAGACACAACAAAGCATGATAGAACCTCAAATATGTTTTCTCATTGCTATATTGCTTCTTTCTTCATTGACTTTATTTCACCAACAAATTGATTATCAGGGATTTTACAGACCTGATCTTTGATTATGATTAATAGAGCACACCTTGGAGGTAAGTAGTTAGTAATCGTGGGAAGTTTGACCCCCTCCAAGAGTGATACCAGCATTTACCCACTTGCAAAAGAGAACTCCATTAGCATCTGATTAGTGGGTCAAATCTTAAAAGTTTTGTTTAAAGAAGTGATCTACGATAACAGTAGACATTTATTGAGAAACATTAAATTGTTTACACACAAGAATGAGGTAGAACAGGGTACCACCAATGCTTTTCTTGTAGAATAAAAATAATGCGGGGGGGGGGGGGATCTTATATCAATTGTAAGTGAACACTACTTTTATTGATACACAGCTATATATTAGTTTTATTAACTAGAAATCCTTTAATTGCTCCCTCCTCAGTAAAGCTTTTACTCAAGAAGGGCAATGGTACCCCCTCCTACCTTCACAGAATTCTGTCAATAACAAATACAAACAGGATGGCAGCCTGAAGAAATTGTTATACTTTTTTTTTTTTTGGAGATCTGAGATATATTACGATGGTAAAAGTCCACTATAGAAAAAGGCCAGTGTCGTATGATCCTTAAGTCTTGGCCTCTGTTACCAACCAATCTGGAATTACACAAAATGACAAGAGACACAGACTGTACACACAACAATGGCTGTTATCCGCAGAGAGCCCAGCAACTCACAGACTGTTTTAATCCTAAAGTGGTTTGCGTGTGATGAATTTGTTCTTTTTGTGTGTTTTACTGGTTTTGTCATGTTCCCTGTTGTTTTGAAGAGTTATTTGCTCAATGATTGCATTTTTGGTAAAAAAAAAAAAAAAAAAAAAAAAAAAAAGAGGGACCCAGTTCCTGTAGTTTTATATAGTTTAGCTTTCTTGCAGAGAAACCAACAATGTCCAGCTGGATTATGGATCACTCTTATCAAGGCATTTTTTAGGCAGTTCAATAATATGCTATATTTTTTTACATCAGGGGTGGCAGATATATGCTAGTTTTCAACACAATAAAATGCAGACATTGGTGGTCGGCTGACCAACATCAAAACTGGATTATGGCGTTGTGGCAAACCATGTGGGTAAGACCTAACCTTAACTTGTACTCTTCAAAGTAGAACCGCCAGATGACGGTTTTATTGCCTGTGGCACAGAACAAACGGTGGGGGCGTCATTAAAAGAAAAAGTATGCATTTTAAAACACGACAAACACAAGGAACAATATTATATACTTATTTCATCCAGATGAGGAAGTAAAACTGCTGATCTTACCCGCTGCCGTGAACTGGAACACCATGGAGCCAAAGATTCCCATTAACTCAGAATAGGAATGGCCTCTATATAAATGTAGCAGAGAAAGTGATGTTTTAGTTACAGGTGAAGAGAGAGGTCTTGAACATATTAACTTGCCAATAAGGTCAGCTGCATGTTCAAAATGTGCAAATGTCCCAAACTATCTTTTTTTTTCAGATTTGGGGCCATGGATTTTTTTATGTATTCTGTGTTTCAGTCTGACATTATTAAAAAGATTTTTTTAAACTTCCACTGTTACGACCGTCTCAGTGGCATGTGTTTTGCACAAGAACACAACGCTTTGCCTACCGTAGGGGTCAGAGCAGGGGAGGAGTGGAGAGTCCCTCATGGGGAGTGTTGGCACTCTGAGGAGGTTGTAAGTACCCGGCTCGATCCCCACAGACTGCCACTGTGGCTCCCTGAGCAAGACCCTCAGCCCCAGATTGCTCCCTGGGAAGCTTTAATAGCTGCCCACTGCTCCCTAAGGGATGGGTTAAATGCAGAAGACAAATTTTGTTGATATTTGCAATTGCAATGACAAAAAAAGATTTCTTTCTTCTGTCCCAGGGCAGCTGTGGCTACAATTAAGCTTACCACCGTCAAGGTGTGAATGACTGAATGTAGTGTAAAGCATATCTGTGTTTTCAGGACTTTATATAGCACTATACAAGTAAAGGTCATTTACCAAATTTTTTATTTTATTTTTTAATTTTTATTTTTTGGGTGGGGGCGTATTTTTGTTGAACTAAAATGTCTTTCCTGGGAATCTAGTTGTTGGTGTACAGGTCGGTTACTTGGTGGCACCTTACGTCTTTAATCAAATTTAAAATGGCATCCTAGCCTTCTGCTTTGCCACACGTCACAATGTTTCAATTGACGCCATATCCGTACAAGATGGGCAAACTGTTGACAAAATCCTTTCAATTGTGACCAGATTTTTAGGATTTTACAACAGTATTTTAAAAAAAAATAATACTAATTTGTACCTGGACATTTTGTAGTGCATATAGTAAAAATTGCACAAACTTGTCATCCATGAAACGCAACATATTTACAAAAGCAAGATCCAGCCGTCCTTGTGTCCTTTGTTTTGGAGTGCAACCTCAAACTTCCTCCTCAGGTTACCGCAACAAGAAAAGGATATTCAATAGACTCCTTCCAGCTGAGGAGGGATAATAGCAGGTATCGTTGTTGCCTTGCCAGAAGCAACAGGTGTGTAACCTGAGCCCGACGGGCTTTGATCAAAACTGGAAGGAGGTGAGAGTGAGGGGTCATTAATCTTCTGTACCAACCACTTTGGTAAGTGTGGAGGCAGGTTTTAATTGAGATTAGAAAAAAGAATTTGCTATGGACATGAAGCACTTTGTTTCAATGTCTGAGTTTTCTTGATGGTTAAAATCTTTGTTTTCTAAATGTATCAACCAAATAAACGATGTTGTCAAATGAAAAGCCCCGAAACACACAGTAGCCGTGAGATCTTCATTTAAGGACAGAGTCAACTCAACCACAACAGAAAAGGATTATCTTGACCCAATCTTTTAGATTGACTTTAAAATCCACAATTTTCTGGGGAAAAGAATTAGATTAGGTTAGGTATGCAATTTGTTAGATGAGTTGGACATGGTTGGTTAACTGACTCAATCCTACTTATTGTGTCAGCGGTGGGAAGCTGGTGTGAGAAAAAATGGAGGAATCGAAGGGAAAGCTAACGTAGTTTGTTCAGTACAATTTCATTTGGCCGGATAAAAATCGAAGAAAAGTCTGGTACCAGAGATTTTCGGGGAAGTGAATTCAAATGAGAGCAAAGGTCAAATGACTTCAATTTAGTGAGAAAAATACAACTTTAAATGATTTATTGAAAAAAACATCTTATTTAAAACAAGAACATGTTTGTTATTTTTAAGTCAGACATGAAAAAAAAATGTTGCTCGTGTTTGAAAACTTTAAACTCTTTATTGCCATGCACTGGTATTTGGATTAAAAGTGAGAAAAACCACAACAATAATAACTAAAAATTAAAACAATAATAAGAAAAACAAAACATTTTATTTATGTATGTCAGGATAACTAAAACATTATTTGATTGCATAAAATATCATATTTTAAACATATTTACTTATTCATCTTAAATAATGTGCCCTAGGTAGAAAATGCTGGAGACTGAATTGCAGTATATGATGATCTCCTGATTTCTATTTATAGGAATACGTGTTGCTGAAAGAAGCTGCAGGGTCCATGCTCCTGGTTGTTAACAGCTTTGTTGTACAGAAACCATTCGTAATGAGGCTGAGAATAAATGCACTGAGGAAGGATTGGTAAATACTGTATACTCAAATACTTTCAGGGTCAGCGCAATCAAGGGGGTCACCGCTTTGCCCTAATGCGTGTTTCCAAAGGTTAATCATTACGTTTTTACCACATTCTCTCTTGTCGTTCTCATTTCCTCGTTTTAATAAGAAGCAGTCCAAACAGTTGTCCATTAACACCGTTTGAAGGGGTTGGGATTACTGTACACTGGTGACATCCTATACGAAACTGAATTTAAGGCTGTGATTCTGCCAAAAAAAATATATACATATATATATATATATATATATATATATATATATATATATATATCTTAAAGGAAACATAGAATCAGGGAAAGCCTTGTCCCCAACATATCGTGGACCCTGAAATATTAAAAATTACAAGTTACATGTGACGACCAAGAAAGACCCAAGGATGTTCTCTGCATTGCGCATAAATCACATTTGATCAATCTTCCCCACACAGGCCAAAAATCAAGCATAATGTAGGTTTTTGCGGGACTACACTTCTGCACCGTTCTCCTCTTCATCTAGGCACCAACCCCATGCCCATAATACCACAGAATCAGCAGCTTAACAATAAGAGCTAACGTTATCAACTGCCTTCATTTATTAATCTCTTTGCTTCTCACTGAGTGTTTGTCCTCAAGCTTTTGCTCTTCAGATTTCAGCATATTTTGTGAAAAGCATGTTTTTTTTTTTTTCTCAAACACAACTTGCTCTTGGACTGTATATATGAAAATAAAAATAAAAAGGCACAACAAGAAGAAGACATTTCAAAATATACATCAAGAAGGAGGGTATTAAACATATTTAAATGAAAGCACAAATATCCAAGGACATTTTTCAGAGAGCAGACATGTAAATTAAAAGCCCTGCTGAAAGCTGAGGCAGCTGAGGTTGCCTTGGGCCCAGCAGCAACTGGTAAACTGTTGCTTTTAACTCTCCTTTCTGTAAAAGAGTCTAAGACTGGCAGGATGCCTGCTGTCTCTCAAACAGAGGGCTCACACACACACACACGCATCCACACACACCTACACACACACACACACGTCCACACTCTCCAGCGTCATGTCAGCTGGTGCTGAGTAAATCAGCTCTGACAATAACACCTCCCATGGGTCCTACACATCACAGCTACAATTCAGACCTAATGGAGCAGCAAAGGAGGCTGGGGAGGGGACTGCTTAGCTTGTGTGTTTTGGGGCATTCCGGTCCGTGCAAACGTATGCATGGAAGAGGGAGCGCACTTTTTTTTTTTTTTCAATTTTGGAATCCCTGAAGGAGGGGGGCCGACGAGAGGAGGAGGACTGCAGTGGATTATCTGTGGTGCAGGATTCAATCAGTCAAGGGGAGGCGTTAATTGAATAACATCCTGAGTGAGAATACTTGTGTTGTCCAAACAATGGAAATGTGGAAGGTGATGCTCGTAAAAAACCCGCAGAGTTGCTGTTGTTTTTTGTTTGTTTGTTTGAATTTTTTTTATCTCTAAGAAAGTCCACTTTGTACACTTTTAATGAAAAAGCATCATCTTTAAAATCCACGTGCGAATGCTAAGCATAATTGAAAAAGATGGCCATTGTGCAAAGACAGAGGGCAAGCACAGCACGGGCGAGCACAGGAGTATTTTTTATTTTATTTTATTTGTTTGAAGCAGATTAATGGCACCTGCAGCCGCATTAGAGCAATCTAACTAATCAACACGGTCATTAGCGCCTGTTTTCACTGACAACTTTAATCAAATCCATCACAGCTCCACCTTCCCATTACTTCCCGCAAGCTGCATAATTATTTCTTCATTTCGTCCTCGGACAGGAATGCAATGCTCAGTAATCTGTCTGCAATGGCTGACTGAAATGCATTCAGCAACATTCATATTAGAAACGTATTGGCTAATGTATCACTCAGCTCTTCCTTACACCGCCGGCGCCCGGGTGTTTGTCATTCTTAATGAAAACATTGAAGGACTTGATACTCCACGGTCATTAACCACGGAGTATGAGACGTACTGATTTTCCCGTGGCTTGTCCGTTAACGCAGCAGCAGCTCCATTTGTGTAATATTATAGATTCTAGCTGAACTTTATGATTGTCTCGTGAAACCTGCAGAATGATAAAATTATATGTTCACTTAATTTGTATACAAATAAGTACTTTACTGCTAATAATAAAATGTAGCTTATTTAAAAAAAAAAAAGCAAGTATTTATTAATTTTGTGCAGATTTAATTTGCTTTCAGTGGACCAGATGTGAGGCTGCATCTCAACACTAATTGATTTCATGAGTAATGTGTGTTTCCATTCGCAGTGATGTTATAAATCATCCAATTTGGGCATCTACAATGACAATTCGGGTCTTATTCAGAAATGTTAGCTCTACTCTTAAGCAGAGAGTGCATGTTTGGGGTTTTGCTTCTATAATGTAACTAAATAGATCAATCAGTGCATGTTTTTGTACAAAACTTCTATTCTAAGGGACACCCAAAATACTTTCAAACTGTCCAATTTTCTTTACTGAGTGCGACACTTGTTGGCATAAAGCACGAGATTTAGAGTGCCAAGCTTCAAATGGAACTGTTTTTAATTGTTTAAGTGCTTCAATCAGTAAATCATTTGTTGCCTTTTCTTCCAGGCTGTCACATGTTTAGTTCACAGGATTTTTCCTTAGCCTTAGCGTCTGCAGTGGAGGTAAAACTGCATTGGATTTATAAAAAACTGCGTTTTTTAATGTTTAGAAATCACTTTTTCTCATAACATTAAAAAAAATTAAGCTGGCTACTTACCAGGAGACTAAAATGATAATTTATGTTGAGATTACTTTAGATTAATTCAGAATTTATTCAAAACCAGAATTTGCCAACCTAATTGAAAATGCAAAGCCTGACAAAAGCTGGAATGAACTGAATTCAGGCAGGGAATTTGTTTCCAACCAAACAATACTTACTTAAAAGTATTGTTGTAAAATAAATACGTGGCACTAGCAGAGAGAACTGAAAACGGCACTTCTAACGTACGTGACGTACATTTACCAGGAGCATATCGGTTTCTCAGAAGTCAAAAAGAAATGATTGTAGGTCTTAACTCTCAATGTTAAGTTTTATTTTACGTTATCTCCACTGAACAATCCCTCATACAAAAAAAAAAGGACATGTGTAAGCGCGACCTCTACGACAGGTCATGCTGTTTGGTTTGGGGAGCCAAAGCTGCTGCTTAGGTTGCTTATGCTTTGGGCTTGCTCTGCTCAGTGGTAAATCATATTTAATCTCATTATTGTTTCTATGACAATCAAAGTCTGAAAGGTGCTCAGTGATCACATAAGACATTTGGTTTTTGTTTTTAATATTTAATTTTAAACAATGGCATTGCTGCTGCCTTTACCCACTTACCACCTACCGCCGGGATAACATATAAACACATGTTCATATTTGCCTCACACTGGGATAATCACCCTCCGTCTCATTAGCAACTTTGGCCAAGCAAAGGGTCGTCTTGGGGCTTTTTGGCATCTATGAGGTGTTAACAGCTCCCCGGGGAAGGCTGTCTGGCTCTCACATAACCTTCGACCTCCCCCGCCCACGAACGCAACGCACTCGCCAAACCACTCAGACTCACAGATGGTCTCTGCACCGGCAGCCAGCCACCACACTTTTCAATTATCGCTGCAGCCATTGCTCAACTGTCAACGGCGCAGCAAACGCAGGGAGAGGAGTGGGATGTTGGAGGAAAAACATTCCTGCATCCACAACCTGGGTCCATACGGCACAAGAGCAAAGCAGCTCCCCGCATGCATGTTGTTATCAAAGAGGGCCCTCCTGTTGCAGGGTCTCCTGTGATCTTTAGCCGAAGGAGGCGATAAATCACTCACTGTAATTGCTCTCATTGAAGGCAGCTTTTCAAGTGTCGAGCTGAAGGGAAGCTTTTGTTGGAGAAGAGAGGGGAAAGAAACAAGGAGGACAAGTCTTGATAGGGTCTTGTTAGTGTTTTTTTTATGAATAGAAAAGCATTTATAGGTATATCTAGCTCAGAGAAATATTGAATTCAAAAATGTCACAAAACCAAAACACTTGTTGGTGGAACCAGACAACTGATGCTGAGTAGTACTAGTTAAGTAATGTTTTCTCTAAATAGCTGGTTTCTAATCCTACAACATGATAAAGAGTGCCAAAATACTACTTCTTTTGACCAAAAAATAATAATTGTTAGCATGGACCCGAAGAGACACATTTGATTCTTCATTAGATTTTTTTTTTTTTTATTACGTCTTTTTTTAACCTTATCTGGCTATTTTTTTTTCTTAATTTAATATGGTTATGCAATAAAATATTTAGATGAAAAAAAATTAAAAACTCCTACATTCAGACAGAGTCCATAACAATACAAATTGTATTTTAAATGTGTTTTTTTTTTTATTCAAAAACAACAGTAAAATACATTTTGCAAGTCGAGAGACAACATTTTTATACATTTTTTTACATCAGTCTTTTTTGTGTCAAATGCAAAGTTATTGATACTTTTAAAGCAAAAATATGTGCCACAGTCTGCTTTTTGAAATAGTTCCCAGAAGAGCTTTATAAAAAATTTTATTTCATTATTCATGCTTTCTGTCTCTATATCTAATTGAGGGCTCATTTCCCTCTAGAGTTTCTCTCCAGCTGTAAAAACAGGCAATCGGTTTGGGAAAAGCAAACCAACTTAATATCATCTATATTGAATGTTTATTTATTTATTTATTTATTAATTATTACTGTTATTATTTTTTGGAGCTGTTTGCTGCAGGTTGTTTTCACAGCCGCTCTGTGTCAGAATATGTACTGCATATGTATCGTAATGTTATCGAATATTTACTTTAGCCAACCCATTTTGCATGAAAGTAGTAGAAATCAGTACTCATGTTTAGATTTTACCCTGTTTCCGCTGTCCTGTGTATCTTTTCCAGAGGAAAAAAAAAAGACATTTCCATCCAACCTAATGGCCTAACTACCAGAGCCAAAGCTGGTGTCATCAGCGGTGGCATCTCTCAATCCGGGTTGGAACATTTGTTCCAGCTGCTCTCTCTCTCTCTCTCTCTCTCTCTCTCTCTCTCTCTCTCTCTCTCTCTCTCTCTCTCTCTCTCTCTCTCTCTCTCTCTCGCTCTTTTTCTCTCTCTCTCGCTCTTTTTCTCTCCCGCAACACTTGGCTGTTGTTTTCTTTCCCCCATTTTTATCATAATTCATGTCACAGGATTTCTGGAGAGATGAGTGGTGCTGTGTCTGCCGGGGTAGGAGGGGGTGACTGCGGATGGAGAGGACAAGGGGGTGGAGAGGGCATACACTTAATCCCTGGGTCAAGATGTATTTATTGAAGATTAATAACGGAGCAGCAATCTCATCATGCTCTCGATGATTTTATAATTTGGTTTCTGGGGGTGGGGAGGGTGGGGAGAGAGAGATCAGGGACAAAGACAAGAGGGAGAAGCTGAACTATTGTTCATACAGGAGCACGGTACAGGGTGGTGCACAACTTTTGGAAAGCTATATTTACAAAAGGCCAAGCAGATTCTCACATCTTTTCGCTGTTGGTCAGTCTTTACTTGAATCTCTCAGTTGACATGCTGTGACCAAACATAGGACAGTATATATTGATTTAATTGAGTCTTTTTCAGCTTTTTTTAATCTTCTCCATGTCTGTTTTTTATTAATATTGCTGCACAGGTTAGGACTTTTGTGTATCCAAGCAGAGCAGCTCTCTGTTTTCTTGAAAAACACACCACAGTGCAACAAGATACTCGGGTCATTATTCATATAACGCTCTGCATTTCAGAGTCTTGCATATGTAGAGAGGAAGCGTTTAACCTCATTCAGCTAATGGAGCTGTTGCGCTCTCAGAGCAGACGCAGGAGACCGCGAGATGAAGACGCTGAGGAAGAGACACCTTTTGTCACCAAGCAACAGGGGGTGAAAAAGGATAAAAAGAGATAAATTTAGGCTGAGGTTAAAGGCTCAGAGTTCAAGGTGTTGTCTTCCATCCAAATTTATTGATACCCCTAATAATGATGAGTGGATTGAATAGACTGTTTGTCCCTGACCTTTGTCATCAGGCACCACCCTATGCTACTATATCAAAACAGTCAGGCAGGCAGATGTCTGAACAGCGTGACATGCAGCACAGAACGACTCAGGATGGTCGGAAAAGACGAATGGAAGAAACGAAAAGGTGGAGGAAAGGAGGGAGCGGGGTATGTGGAGCAGACATGTTAGGAGATGAAGGAGTAGCTGGTTTGTAATTTTCATGGGATGAAGATGAAGATGAAGGATGTGAGAAGGGCACAAAGGACATGCAGATGTGCTGAGCTACATTGGAATCCTGGCTGGGACTAAATGTTTCAATTTATTTCAATAAACCACCTTAAATGTACTAAGCAAGTATTGTATTTGGATTTAAATGTTCTGATATAGTATATATATATATATATATATGTAAAGTATTCACACATTTTGAACTTCTTAATATATTTTACATCTGGTATTTTACGATTACATTGTCAGGTTTGGTGGAAGGAGGACCCAAATGCAGAACATCAAAGTGACCAGAAGTGAATCTTTAATGAGGAATCAAAAACTCACAAAAAACAGAGCACGGGAAAAGCAGGGCACAGCGCACAGACAGGGAAACAAACCGGAAGTAGAATAACATGAGAAATAGGCTGTTTACATACTGGGGAGGAGTGGGAGAGAAAGCATGGCGAGCAGGTGGAGGTAATCGAATGATTATGGAAAACAGCTGAGAGTAATGAAGGTATAGAGCAGGGGGAAAGGTGAATAACAGACTGGGTAGACAGCAAGGAAACACAGAAATGTAACCATACGTACAGTATCGTCCAGTATAATAGCCTAAACTAAGGGCAGAAATCACTAAGTAGTTGACAAGAGCAAAAGAAAAACTTCAAAGAATAATAACTTAAAGGTGCATAGCCACGTCCTTTGACTTTTTAAAATCTATATGTCAGTAGCTCCCTCTGGTCGCATACAAAGTTTTTATGAAAGATTATCACATCCTGCTCGTATATTGGTTGTTATTTTGGTGTTTTATGCTTTATTTTTGCTCAGCTTGTTAGTAAATAAAGCCTTTCAGTTTTATTTTTAATAACAGAGAAAGTACAACACTGTGCATGAGTACCAGGGGATAAAACAGGGAAGCAGCTAACGGCTATTAGCATCTTTGCAGCGAAAAAAAATGACGGTCCAAGATCTAGTGGGGGAAAAAAACGCTAAAAGATAATTTTGCTGGAAATACAGTATGAACGTTGGTGTTCACTGAACCGGAAACTAATGCTGCAGATTGTTCAGACGTGACTGCAGAGTTGACGTGAGAACGTTTTCTGATATGAGGCTCTTAAAGTTGCTGTAGATCCATGTATTTAATTAATAATGGTTGGTCTTTGATCATGCCGAGCTGCTGCATTACCGTGAGGCATTGTAGAGGGTCAGGCTCAGTTTGGCATTATTTGCAAGCGATTTATTAATTAAGCAAACCAGCATTATGATAGTTCTGCGATACTGTCAGTAGATGGCACCACTTCTATTTATATCTGCTCATCGCGCCCAGCGCTGGATCCTTATCTAACCTCAAAAATGACACTATCAAGATGGAGGCTTGGTGTATATAACCTTATTTTATCATAATTCAATTTTTTTTTGGTCTTTTTTTGATAAGCATTTAACATGACACCTTTAAAGAGGGCACAGTCCAGGAATTAAAAGAGTCAGTCCAAAAAAATCACATACATTTTATTCAGATTTTATGTGCTAGATCAACACAACGTATGACGTGAAAAAATAATAATTAATGGATTTAGAAATTTTTCCCAAATAAAAATCTGAAAAGTGTGGAATACGTTTTGTATTCAGATCCAAATATCTCATGCTCAGTTAGATTAAATTAAAAGTGGTTTTGGACATCAGTTTTCAAGACTTCTTCTCTTTAAAAGACTTTTCTCAATTCGATTTTGGTCTGTACTTTGACTAAGCCATTCTGACACCTGAGTATGCTTCAACCTAAACGATTTCATTGCAGTTTTCCAGAGTCACTATCCTCAAGTCTTTTGCAGCATCTAACAGGTTTATTCCCTTTGCCTCCAGTCATCTTCATCATTAACTCTGACTACTATAGAGGTTCAAGCTAGAAAAGAAGAGTCGCCCCACAGCATGGTGCTGCCACCACTGTTTCACCATAGGAACGGTGTGTTCATTGTGATATGCAGTGCTAGTTTTCCACCACACTCACAGATTCATTTTGGTCTCATCTTTCAAAAACGCCTTTTCCTTGATGAGTGCTTTTTCACCCCCCACTTGTGGCAAACATCAAACAGTACTGCTTCTTAGGACTTTCTTTCACCAGCAACTTTCTTCTTGCCTTTCTTCTCCTAAGGCAACATTTTGTAACATCAACGACTTTGTCTCTGACCTTTCTGAAGTGATGAAAGGTTGGGGGGAAAAATCCCAGTAAAATAAAATAATTTGTGGTTGATTTAGGATTTTAATGTGGCAAAATATGAGAACAGTAGTATAAAAGGCTTTTGCGAGGAATAGTTATGCAGCAATGACTCTAACTCCCAAACCCCTGTTTTATATCAGCAACTCGAACAAATCTGATCCTAAAAAGGTGAGAGACCAAAAGCCCCTTCCTCAGCTGTGGGATATCTCTCCCAAGACAAAACCATTTCATTGAATTTCCAAGCATTAGCCATCAAACCCCCGTCCCTGGCTGCATTAGATGCATTTAGATCTAACAAAGTGCTCCCCCTTGACTCCATCACTTCCTTAAATGACTTGAGAAGGAAAATAAGAGGAAGAAGAATGAGGAGACGGGGGTGGAAAGCGTGGAGAGAAAAAAGGTAACTTGGGAATTTACGGTGACGAAATGTCGGGGTCAGGCAGGATGTGTGGCGGAGGTATTGATCAGTGAAGCATTCAACCGTCACGTGGCCCGAACCCTGACCCTTAAATAGCGAATGAATCTCAATCCAATAGACTCAAGTGTCTGATACAGACTAGACAAGCAAAAGAGTACGAAGGCACACGTACCCCATACACACACACACATATATTGCGTGTGGGATTTTGTTTTAAAACCTTGCCCTGCTTTAAACCGCAACTGTATGCCTGACCTTTACCTTGGTGTTCATGATGCTGTTTGTTCAATAATGCTGTTTAACAATCCTCTGAGGCCTCCACACACCAGCGATGTGTTTTATTAATAGGTGACTTTGAAAGAAGATTGATTTTATTCAGGGGTAGCAGAATAAAGAGGGCTTAATACAAATGCACCTCGCATCTTTTTCCAATTACTATTTGTGAGAGGTTCTGAAATCCATGTGTCCGTTTACCTTCTCTTCACAGGTACGCTCCAAAAAATAAATACATAAACTGTTTGATGCTTCTGCTTGCTTACTAAAATTTGTAAAAGTTCAAGGAGTATGAAAACCTTTGCAAGGCGCTATATAATTAGTATAATTATTATTTCTACATTATTACAAGAAAATTTGAAGTTGTTTTGTGTGTGTATGATCCATGTTGTTTGCATGATTATTGATCTGATTTGATTTATTTTTGGTAAATTTGAAACAGTGCAAAAAAAAGATGGAGAACAATTCTATAAACAAATCATTTACCAAAAAAGTAAAAGGCTGAAGCCGAGGCTTATATTTGCCTACTGTATTCAGTCCACAAATCTAGAGACTCAGCAGTATATAAACAAGAAAAAAACAAAAAAACTATTATGCATATATATATATATATATATATATATATATATATATATATATATATATATATATATATATATATATTCATACAAACAAAAATAAAGATATACACACATATATTACAGATCTACACATGTTCATGCCTATATATGTGCATACATAAACACACTTACTCTACATATGGGAACATACTTACATGTGTACATTTATATAGCAGCATTGAGGGTGTAAAGATGAAAAATGGGAAAAACCTGGTTTCAGCACCTGCATAATATTGCAATCCATTTTTTTTTTCCTTCAACAAATAATTTTTCTAAAACATTACAAAAGCTTAAACTGCAGAAATATTGGGTTGTGTTTTTTTTTTTTTTTTTTTTTTTTTTTTTGCTCAGCATATATACAAGAAAAGCTTGTTACTTATTATTCTGTCCCTTTGATAGTTTACTTATTCTGATAGTGGACCCATAAGAGTAGTGTTGCATGTAGGAAGAGGAGCTGTGTACATTTCTGGACATTACGAGGATGGTCTTGTGAATTTGCATTATAATAAAGTTTAACTAAATCTTATATCATCATCATCATCCTCTTCTTCTTCTTCTTCTTCATCATTGTCATTGTCAACACATATCGGTCCATTTAACAGCCATACAAAAAAATAAGTAAATGAGAAAAAAGAAACAATAAAATAAATATACAGATAAAATCAATTAAAATAATCGCAAATGTACAAAAAGACTAAAACAGGATGTGGAACCAAAACGGTTCCACATCCTGTACTAACACCTGACTGAACTTTGTGCAGGACTCGGTTGGCTCACCTCTGTTGTAATACGCCTTATACCTTGTAGATTTAAGAACATCCTTCACCACTGGCTTATCCTAAAAACAGTTTGTAAAACTTGGAGCTGAGATGCACAACATTCTTTATTTTTGGGCTGGTCGGATGCAGAAACCTTGGGAGTATGCTTTTTGTTGTTGTTGTCTGCTTTTTTGAGCTGTAGTCAGTGATATATGTTTGCTCTGACACACTAAACATGTGTCTTTAAAAAAAAACAAAAAAAAACAAGAAATGACTGAAAATACAGCTATGCATAATCAAAATAATTTTGAAGGCAAACATCGGCGTGGAGGTCATGTAAAACATTTATTTTTCTCATTCTATTAGAAATCATTTGACATTTTTGATTCTGTTTGATAGAGAGAAACCCCAACAAACAAGAATAAAAAAAAAACAATATTTGGATTACTCTAATGTCAATGAAAGGCTATCTTATTATTTAATGCCTCTTCCTACTTAGCATTTCCCGCAATCCTGAAGTCAGCCGTGTGCCGGCGTGACACAAACAAGCACACGGCTTCACTAAAAACCATTCCTTCCATCTACTTAACCCCCAGCCACATGCATATGCTCATGTGCAAACACTGGCATTACCGCACACGCGAGCACACATCCACACATATGCATACGAATCCCAAACAAACGAAAAACCCTTTTAAGTAATGAAACCACATGAACTCATGTGTTACATCGTACGACTAGAGTTATGGGCACGTTTTACATAAAATCCACATCGACAGCATTGTCCGCGATGCATGTGTGCATACGGATTTGCATTTTAGAGGTTATTAAATAAATGAGCGGGGGTGCGGTGAAATGGGATAGCGAAAAAGAAAAAAAGCGGGCCCAATTTTGTGTTCTATCATCTCAAATAGTGGATGCCATAAATAACTAGAACACACACCCTGTTTTTCTCTATCAAACCCCCTTTAGAAAGCCACCCCACCACCACCACCACCTTCCCCACATGCGTAAGACCCGGTCACACACAATCAGAGCCTTGTCCAGGAAAAGAAATGGGAAGAAATATTTTGGCAGTTGATTTCCAAAGAAATAATCACAACTAAAGGTGGAAAAATATTTTTTTTCTTCTTTCCATCCAGAGCCTTGATCACCAGGGGGGCACAGAGCTACCTCCTCCTGGGCCAGGCAAGGCCGCTCCTAATCCAGCAGGGCTCGCCAGCTTCCCACAAGCAAATCTCATATTTCTAAATACTGGATTATGCATTTCTTTTATTACTGCTGAAGCTGCCTGAGAGTTGCATGGGGTTGGGGGTGGGGGGGTGCAGGGTTGGGGGGGGGGAGTAAGGCCAAACTGATGAGATTACTGGAAAAGCTCGGGGACTTAAATATGAAGAGAGGAATAATAAAAAAATAATAATAATAATACATCTACGTGTTCATTAAGATGATGGCTGAATGGATTCAAAGATAGGCCTGAAATGCAGATAAAAGATAAAAGTAGGTTCAACACGCTCATAATCCTGAGATAAGCTCAAAAGCAGTTCACCGACAGCACAGACTAGGGGAACGTAAACACCGTTTATTACACACAGTGCAGAAGTTGTAAGCCCTTGAACAAAGAAAATGTGCACATGGGCCTAGAGGGGTAAAGATGGCTCCGACGCGCAAACCCAGATATGAAACAACCTCCAGCGTTGGTGAAAGTGGGCCAGCTCCTGCAAGCCTTTTCGTTAAATACGCCCAGGTTTCCACAATGCTCACATTTTTACGAGTATGATAACACCATCATGTCGCAATATCGCTCTGCTGCCAGCGGCGAGGGGGCAGAGCGTGAGGGAGGTGGCGATGCACGGGTAGGAAGCAAGCCTTGCACCGACGGGGAAGCGTGGTGGGGGGAAAAAAATGACCTTGCTGGAAATAACAACAGCAACCCTTAATGTGTCGCATTACAAGATACGTGATAAAACACTTTTATGGGGAAGGCTGTTAACGCCGCAGTCTCATCGCACATGGTGCCCCCTCAGCAGCCCATTTCATCTGTGTGTGTGTGTGTGTGTGTGTGTGTGTGTGTGTGTGTGTGTGTGTGTGTGTGTGTGTGTGTGTGTGTGTGTGTGTGTGTGTGAGAGAGAGAGAGAGAGAATGAGGAGAGAGGTTGGAGTCCTCTGATCCCAAGTTGGGGGCAGCAGCTCCTACTAATTGTCTTTGTTTTCACCTTGGTGCTGCTTTGCCTTTGGCAAATTATTTCTTGCCCTCGTTCAAGTCAAGCAAAAGCTGGGAAACAATAAGTACTTGTTCGAAGACCCTCAGTTTTATGTGTCTGTTAGTTGTCTGTTGAGGCATTTGATTGCATTGTAGGTTTTATCATTACAATGGGTGTTTATCAGCAGGCTTGATGGAAGGCATGCCATGTCTGTCTTCACAGGGCTTCTCATGGAGCACTGAGTGAGGGGGACATGGTCTCAGCGTCGCCCTCTAATGGCTGTGTTGCAGAAAAACAATATTTACTCCTCAGGCTGTTGGAAAATCAAAATGCAGTTTGATTTTCTAATCCTCAGCAAAATATTTTCTACAAGTAAGCCCGACAGCAGAACCAAAAACAGGCTGCCAAACATTCTGCAAACTATCCGAGCGGCTAAAGCAGACTTGGAAGTCATATACTATGCTCCAGAAACTCCAAATTTATTATTTTTAAAGCAAAATATATCAAGACATCTTAAAGAATTAGCACAAAAATATTCCGAATGCGGCCAAAAAGTCACATAACATGATCAAATGTTTGACAAGAAGCGCTGGAAGAAGAGCTAGAACTTGAACTATGATTGTAAGAGAAAAAAAAGGATGCCACATTGAAAATAATTTATTTTAAAAGAAATGTTCACATGTTGATATCTAATCTTATTTTGTTAATTAAAAAACAGGGATTTAATTACAGATAAACACCTAAAATGAACCTAGTTTTACTTGTTAAATATATCAACAACAGTTTTCTAACTTGGGCAAAAATTGGAACATACCGCCCCCCAAAGTTAGTATGACCCCCTTTCAGCTGACTTGACTTCAGTGAGATTCAGAAAGTTATTGCTCACTTTCAGCAGCTCAGACTGTTTCCAATCACCCCACAGCTTGTCAGCGAGCTCATGATCTGGGCTTTTGTTCAGATTATTTACAGGTAAGTTTCGGGTCATTGTCCAGAATCACGGTTAATTTTTTTTTTACAGATAGTCTCACATTTTCCACAAGTTGGTGAGCTGACCAAGTCCTGCTGAGGTAAAGAATCCCTAAACCATGACACTTCCAGTTCTTCAAATCTGGTTTGAGGTCATTTTCTTGCATTGCTTAGTTTACATTAAACATGTATTCTGATCTGGTTTCTAAATAATTCAGGTTTGGACTCATTTTTTAAAGATCATTATTCCACAACTTTTGATCTTTGATTATATTCTCTCTGACTAAACTTGAACAGTCTCCTTCTTGACTTTGGTTTGATCACTTTAATTGACTTTCTGTTTATACTGGCATGCAGTCTCAGATAAACAGCAAGTCTCTGCTGAAGGTGACTTGATTTCATTTTAGGGTTTTGGAGACTTCGTTTGATATCATGTGGGTGAACTTGCTTAGGTGGCCAGACCGGAGCTAGTTGGCAGCTGTTTCAAATGTCCTCGACTTGTGGGCTACTTTTCATCTGCAGGTGGAGGTTGTGGCCAGTTTCTAATTCTTTTGAGACCTCTTTAAATCCCTTCTGTTCATCCTGAAGACCTCAAACCACTTCTTTTTGGATCACTGCGCTCCCTTTTCAGAAGAAATGAGGTATAAACCATGAAAATTGAATAAAGATTAGGACTGGGCAATATAGGGGAAAAAAGCACATCAATAAAATAGAAATCATTGTGAAAAAAATTCAAAACATATTTTAACTGCAGCCCTGGCTTTTTTAATTCAATTCAATTCAATTCAAATTTATTTATATAGTGCCAATTCATGAAACATGTCATCTCAAGGCACTTTCCAAAGTCAAATTCAATCAGATTATACAGATTGGTCAAAATAATTCCTATATAAGGGAACCCAGTTGATTGCATCAAAGTCCTGACAAGCAGCATTCACTCCTGAAGAAGCGTAGAGCCACAGGGGGAGTCGTCTGCATTGTCCATGGCTTTGCAGCAATCCCTCATACCGAGCAAGCATGAAGCGACAGTGGAAAGAAAAACTCCCCAAGAACGGGAAGGAAAAACCTCCAGTAGAACCAGGCTCAGTATGAATAGGTCTTTCTTCATTAAGTTTGCATGTTCTCCCTGTGCATGTGTGGGTTCTCTAAGGCTTCCTACCACAATTTCAAACATGACAGCTAGGTTAGTTGGTCACGCTAAACTGCCTAAAGTGTGTGTGCGTGCCTGGTTCTTTCATCCTGTGTATCCCTGTGTTGCCATGTGACAAACTGGCGACTGGTCCAGGGTGTAACCTGCCTC
Organism: Fundulus heteroclitus; assembly: GCF_011125445.2. Taxonomy (NCBI): domain Eukaryota; kingdom Metazoa; phylum Chordata; class Actinopteri; order Cyprinodontiformes; family Fundulidae; genus Fundulus; species Fundulus heteroclitus. Next base: position 17,813,523 of record NC_046368.1, read on the forward strand.
TTTCTCAACGACCCCTAGGAAAAGGCATCAACCCTTTATAGATAAGCGACTAGTAACAGATGGATGGAAAACTCTCTACATCATTAACACAGTATGAAAATCTCACTCATAAATTGCCGTTGAAGATACTCAAAAACTGTGGTGACTGCAACAGGCCATTAAATAAAACAGCAATGGGACTTTTTAGATGTAACGACTGTTGTTTCCACATTTAACATGCGAAGACAACAAAAATGTAAAATATGTGTCATCGTTCTTGAGTTAAATACAACATTTTATAGTTTATTTTCAACAAGGACGTGGAGAACAGTTTTATTGATTCTCTGTGTATTGGATTGTAAAAGTAGACCCCCAAGTTAAAGACTGTGGCACAGCTGACTGAAAAAAAGCACATGAACATGGGAACCTGTTCATGCCCATGTTCATGTGCACAGACTAAAAAAATCTATCCAAAACCTATTGTTACCCTGATTGCTGCAAATTAATCGAAACCCTGAACAACCATTATTGAACATAACATGAAATGAACATAACATCCCGGTCCTTATTTTGTGTTTATAATATATATATATATATATATATATATATATATATATATATATATATATATATATATATATATATATATATATATATATATATATATATATATATATATATTGTATGTGTGTATGTATATGCATATGCAGATAGATAGATAGATAGATAGATAGACAGATAGATAGATAGATAGATAGATAGATAGATAGATAGATAGATAGATAGATAGATAGATAGATAGATAGATAGATAGATAGATAGATAGATAGATAGATAGATAGATAGATAGATAGATAGATAGATAGATAGATAGATAGATAGATAGATAGATAGATAGATATTAAATGTGTGTTTTATTGTTGAATTGCACTTTTCTTGCACCATCTTCAAGAGCTGCTGCTTTTAAATGCCATTGTGTTTTTTTGTACAATGACAATAAAGGAATTCTGATTCTGACATCAAGGCCCCAAACGCTCTGGAAACAATGACAAACCACCACAAAGCTCTCATTCTTCTTACCTAGTTGTTTTTATATTTCTTCTTACAATTATTCTACATGTATACACTGAAAATGTCAAGTGGGTCTAGACAGACTTTGCATTTTGCATTTTCGTTGCATTTCTGAACTCTTTTTTTTCTGGCTGGTTGCTCCCTGTCCGCCTGCCTCGATCGGTCTTGCTGTTTTTCGTCAACGTTGTCTTCTTTGCTGCTTACCTTCTTCCCTGTTTGTGAACCCTGACATTCCTCCCAGCCCTCATATTCGGCCATTGTGGATGTTAGGCCAGGACTTATCGATCAGACTATAAATTATCCATGCATCACCTCGCCCCAGCTCATTGCTTGTCTCACAAGCCGTCTGAGACCTTATAGAGGGAAGAAGAGAGGGGTGGAATGGGGAGTAGAGTGGTGAAAGAGAGAGAGAGAGAGTCTCCAGCAAATTGTTAATTAAATACGAATCAATCCTCTGCTATTTATCAGGCTATGAATCCACCTCACCTTTAAGGGGGGGAAAGCTGGCGAGAGGTTGTGGGGAGGGGGGGAGAGAAAAATCAATAAGGTGGGCAGAGGGGAGGGATAAGTGTTTAATCCACCAATCAAACTACATCATAATCATTATATGGAGACAACTGGACATTATTGGGTGAAAGGGTTGGGCTCAGAGCACTAACATTTCACATTGAGGATGTAGAACTGTTACCTGCCTCGACTGTGTTGTTGCAGTCACATTGAAAAAAACAACATTTGATAACATTCGATGTAGAGCGAAATCCAACGAAAAAAGGCTGAATTGAGTAGTAGACCTTTGATCTACGAATGAGGTGAGGAAAGGAAGTAAAAAGTCTTTAGATTGGCTTTAGTTTTGAACTAAACAAAAACAGGGGGAAAAGGTGGGCTATAGTAAAAATCGAAGACACAAATACCAACGTGTGTAATACAGGGAATGTGAAGTCTATGAAACGTTGATATGTAGAGAACACAATATAACAGATGAAAGATTATATTCAGAAAAAATGTGAAACACTGAGTAATCTATAGCATTCAACTTGTGTTTAGGGGAAAAAAATATGGTGTGGACTGGAGAGAGAAAATAATTTCAAGTAGAATGTCCAGCTATCATCAAGAATCAACAATCAAGAATCTTTATTGACTTTGGGAAGTCAGCTGTTTTTAAGTCTATTAGTTTTTGATTTAACTTTTCTAAATCATTTCCCTGATGGAAGTTAAGCAAACAGTGCATTGTCTGGGTGGGTGGGCTCTCTGGCAATATACATCTGGCCCTTTTGGGGACTTGTGCAGCATAAACAATGCCTAGATTTTGTAGATAGCATCCTACAATCCCCTGGGCTGACTTCACCACCCATGCTTGATCATTCCTCTCCTGAGTCGTGCTGCTCCCATACCACACTGTGACGCTGAGACAAAGGAGGTCAAAGGAAATGTGAAGGCCCAGGAACTTTATGCCGTCCACATGGTCCACCACCCTGTACGCAGAAAGGAGCGCGTTCAGTCTACCTGGACCTCCCGTAGTCCACCATGACCTCCTTGGCCTTGCTGGTGTTCAGGATGAGGTTATGTCAGATTGTGGACGTCTTCTCTATAGTGGGTCTCATCATTGTTAGCTAGGAGACCCACCACTCATTTTAGGACTTTAAGTCGTTTTAGCGAGTTTACGTTAAAACCTGTTAAAACGCCGTGGCTATTCCAAATCCTCCAATCTGGTTGTGTCAATGCAACAGTTTAAACAACTGGCAAAAATTCATCCGCAGCAGTAGAAAAGACCTATCGCCAATTATCCAAAAATACTTAGCAGCTTAAGCTTCTAAGGAAAGCGCAAACGGTAATTATGTTTCTGGACGACTACTTTTTCCACATTGGAACAATCTGGTTTAGTCTAGCTCTTAATAAATTTAATCATCATTTGTAAACTGCATTTCGGATTTACTCAGACCAGAGGAGATGGGAGCAAATACTTTCTCGCAGCACTGTGATCAGCTGCTTCAGGGCTAGACTTAACTCAAAGTTAGACTTAGTCAGGTCATCATTTTTAAATCATGTGCTTATGTTAAATAAACTGATCAGCGAATCCTAGCAGAACCAAGTATTAGTGAATGTGTGGAACCACTGTCTTCTTCGATCTTCTGCCAACAATGGTCAGTGTTTTGGCCTCAGAAAGATCTGTAAAAACATGGAATTGAATGGACTCTCTCAGCTCAACAAAAGAAAAAGCTGTTGGAAACTAAGTGATATTAGTGGACTGGATGACTCAAGTACCATTGGACTTGACACTGCTGAAAAGAACCATATTCGTACAAAGCCTACGTCACGCTTTCATGAGCTGTTCTGCGAATGCTGTCATGCGAAGAGCAAATCTCACTTCCTGCCTCTTAAGAACCCTGAGAGCTTAACATTCATCCCAACATCTGTCTAGAGTCCACAGAAAGGCAGTGGCCCAGATGTCAGAGAGATTGGTCTTATGGGAGTAAGACTCTTGGCCCGTATGCTGAGCAGCCCAGTCAGAGAAGGAGGGTTATAGAGTTAAGGACAGCAGGAACTCCACCTCAGTTCTAAGTCATGTTAAGACTGCTGTTGTTTAACTACTCTTTATGACGAGGATGATACAGGAAATCGCTGCGTTTAGCTACTATTCAGGTGTTGTTGTTTTTTGTATGATTTGGAGAGCAACTCAAACATAGCATTAAATGGAACAAGATCATCAGAAAAATGCCTCCAGACGCAGCAGATGCCTTTTTACTGCAGACTTTCCAAATACAAAGCCTCCTTTTTTTTTTTAGCAACAAAGGCATTTCTGACACAGACCACAATGATTTTAATATTTATCATGTCTCCGCAGATGATTTCTATTTGTGCATTACCAGATTTGTGATTTGGAAATCTGACATAAACAGCTCACATGGATTGAACCCTTGTTTTTGTTTTTAGATTTCTGTCCTTCCTCTCTCTCTCCCCTCTGTCCTTTGCCTGTATGTGTATTTCTGGGTGTGCATGTGCTTTTTCTATGTTGTTGGATTGTCCTCTGCAAGTGTTGCCTCTGTTTTTGCCGTCCTAATCCTCTCCGCTGGAGCGTTGCCTCACTCCTAATCTGAGACACAATCTCTCTTGCAGGGGATTCTTTCCTTAAGCACTCCCTCTATCTCTCCTGGTATTCTCCCTGTTGTCCCTCAACAATCCCATCATTTTCTCCTTAGAGGCCCCCCTTCAAATAATGAATCTCTTCTAGAACCCAGATTGGGAACTTTTTTTATTTAATTTTTTTTTTTATGAATGTGAATCTAAATGAGCATTTAGGATATTAATTTAACATCACAGATAATTATGAAGCTTAGACATAAAAATTGAAAACTTGCTACCAAAATAGACACTTCAATCTGAAAAACTCACAGAGAAAGAAATGGCAATTAGAAGGATTTTATTGATACAATATTTTAAGTCTTTGGCGCTCAGACCTCGGCAGGAACATTAATGCTGAATTATACTTTAATATGCATAAGTAGATGTATGAGAACAGGGATGTTCCCCCCCAGGTCTGAAACTGGTGGTGGAGTGGAGATAGAAGAAGTTTGTTCAGTCCATATGGTGATCTGTTTAAGATAGATGTCCAACTTGATAAACACAGGTTTGCATGAACTGTCCATGATGAGCAAGCTTGAAGCGACTGTGGAGAGGAAAAACTCCCCTTTGGGAAGAAACCTCTGGCAGAACCGGGCCCAACATGGTGGTCTTCTGCCGGACCAATAACAGGCGATAGGGAGTGCTGAAGACTGAAGGGAGAAAACACTCTGATGGGTTGAGGATGGAGGAACGTCATGGAAGCTAGATGAACTCAGCTATGATGGTGGAGAAGGGGTTGGGGGTGGGTTGAATCGGACATCTGATTCGAAATCCAACATGCAATCCGTTTGCGCTTGCTGGTTAGCAGGCTGAGACGTGGATTTGAAGTTGCTTTTAAGATGAGCGCGGGATGCTGATTGGCTTCATGGAGGTGCGGTTCGTAGCTGATTGGCTCACATCAGAGGCGTATCGGACTCTGATTGAATGGAGGCAGGCGATGAGTTTCTTCAATTGAACTTGCGCCTTCAGCTTCATTTCTACTTAACGTAGTATATTTAAATTGCCGTGATGGACCAGGGTGTACCCAATCTCTCCCCTAAAGACCGCTGGACGCGGGCTCCAGCCACACAAAATACGAAAAGAAAATATAAAAAGAAAAGGGAGCAGATTGTAAGTGATAATTAGGGTTCTGTTACTATTCTCGTTTTTGGTAATCGGTTTTCAATAATTTGATGAATTACTGTAGCACCCTAGAAAAAAAAAAATCTGTAAACATAAAATGAGAAGAAAAAAAATGCCTTTAGCAAGGAAGGAGACATTTGCTTTACAACTGTTGTAACCAACAGTTCCAACAAAAATCCAACTGGATGCAAATATTTCAAGTTAAATATGAAAAAGGAGCAAATTAAATGACCAGATAAAGATAATATCTGACCCTGCAGGGATAAAACATTAGTGATTAAAAATGTACTTATACATTTAAGTGTATAAAGTCTGGAGCTGGAGCTCATAAATAACGTAGCATTACACAAGCCATTTCATTGCAAAAGCTGAATATTTTGCCTTGCTTTTCAAAAGAAATACCTGCTTTAAAATAACTTCCAGTAACCATTAAAAGCTATGATTATATAAAACAAGCACAACAGTAAACGATGAGAAACCTAAAGCGGATACAAATCAGGGGGAAAGAGAGAAGATGAGAAAATTCAAATTGCTCTTAATAAAGGACAGGTTGACAGGATTGCTTAACAAGTAAAACGGAAGTCGAGGGCTATGTTCTCGATAGCTGCACTGATTACATATCCAGAACTTTAATGACAGGAACTACTATGAAACATAAAAATAAAAGCCTAACAGAATTAGATCAAAATATATATAAAAAAAGATTTCAACAGACATGTTTCATTTATTAAATTCAGGAGAGTGAACACTTTTAATCTATAATATGTAAAATTGTTGATATTTTTTGCGGACATTTTTAGTTTTTTTTAAACTAAACAATTCCTTTGCTAAACATTGAAATGTACAGTTTGTGTTTTATGAGAATGTTGTTTGTGGGAGGCCTGTATTAATCCCAGAAGAATTAGCCAAAAAATATGCCTTTTCTGTGTGACGCTCATGTGTTCTCCCTGTGCACGTCTGGGGTTCTCAGTGGGTACTCCCATTTCTGCCCCTGTCCCATCGTGGACTGGCAACCTGTTAACATAATTTGTGCAACAAAGAGTCATGCCCCCATGACCTTTGTAAAGGAGGTATAGAAAATGGATAGGAAGAGCTGCATAGGCAGATGAAAACAAAGCGAGTTTCACAATATGACGTTCTGCTTTAATTTTTTTCTCTCTAGATTTAGAGTATGAAGCTGTTCTAAAAAAAATTGATTTTCCTTTAAAAGATTGCCTTTGAACAAAGAAACAGCTTTTCTAAATCGTGTCCTTTTTCACAAACTTCCACATCATCCCACTCAATTAGAGGCCCGGCCTCCCTCTCCCAGGAGGACCTTCACTTTTTCATTCATTCCTCCCCGAGCTGCAACACCAACCGCCCGCAATTGATAGTCTGACTCTGATGGGTGGTTTTCTCTAAATGCTTTGCCAGGAGAAGCGAAGGCAAAGAATGCGATGAAGGATGAGCAACGGTCGAGCTGTAATCCAGAGGAGGTTTCTATGGAAACTGTGAAAGTCAGGTAGCCCGTTCAAAGTGAGCAGAGAGCCAGGAGGATGAAGTCGTGATCAGGTCCTGTCAGAGAACTGGGGGGGTGCGAGAAGGAAAAGGTTGCGGTGCAGGAAATGGATTGCAGAGCACGATTCTGGGGCAGAGAGAGGAGCTGGAAGAGGGGACGAGAGAAGGGGAAGGCGGAGGGGAGGACCGGGGAGTAGCCGAGATGAGAGTTTTGCGGCACCATTTTTCACAGCAGACAAAAACATTTGCCGGGATATCAATTTGGAGCTAAGAAGCAGTCTTCTCCTCCTGCCCCATCATCCATCATCTTTTCGTGCTAACCACCACTTGCGCTCTCCTCCCCGCCTCCCTCCCACCCTCCATCCACCCACACACATGCAAACCTTAGGCCTTAAATTTTTCCTTTTCTTTTCCTCCCCTTACAGCAACCACTGCAACCTCTTACGGTTGCGTGAAATGCAGACAGATGAAATCCAAGAGCCCCCCCCCCCCCCCCTACAAAAAAAAATAAGAACAGAAAAGGGGCGACCTGGACTATCAAGTGCGCAAGTGTGAATGGAAAGAAAATGCAAAGCAGGGCTTAAACAGTGCAGCTCAAACGGTTGGGGTTGAGCAGGCGGGGTCTGGCGGCTGCCACAGCGGCCGTCTCTCCTAGTCTTCTCCCATTAGCACCAGTAGGGGAGACCCCACCCTCCGGCTGCCCCCTTATTGGCACCTTTGCCTGCACCCCATCACTCATCTCCCAGCCATCATCCATCACCCATCGCGATCAATAGGAGGCCACGCATTCATCAGTTCCCGGGTGCTGATGGGAAAAAGGAGGGGTGGCAGGGATGGAGAGGGTTGGCGCTAAAGTGATGGTGCTTTGGGGGGTGGGGGGGGGGTGGCTGATGAGAGATGAGAATATCTGAAGGTGAGTAAAAACTGAAGGAAATCTGGTAAATAAAGGAGGAGGAGCCTTGTTAAAAATAAGAACATCACTGAGGCGATTTCCTAACATCAAAATAGCATTTCTTTGTGGCCTTTGATGTTGCCAAGTATAGGATATTCGTGTGCTTATGGGTATAAGATATGAGAAAATACAGAAGCCTGTTAAAATGTAAAGAGAAGAAGTGATGCACAGAGCCATCATTAAGGCAAAGAGGGCGTGTTTAATATGCAACAGTCACAGCGGCAGGTGACAGTGATCATCATCATAATGACAAATAGTAACCACGTCCACGTGAAGAGCGGCATGCGAAAACATAAAAACGACTCCATCATTGCAATCGCAGGTATGCTGTGGGAAAGTGTAATGTGCACAATTACGCACGAGGAGCACACAAACGCATAGACACACGCGCAGAGAACATTACGGCGCAGCGTCCCTGTCAGTCATCCGGCGGTAGTCGGCTTCCAGCAAGGCTCTGCACTTAGTGTTGACAGCTCATAAGTCCTGCCAGCACGCACACACAAACACACATGCTGGCTCAGCCCTGAAGGTGGGCCGCAATGGATCGCACTTTACCATGATGGATGCTCTCTCTACCCAGAAAGGTTAGGGACAGGGCAATAAGTTACTGAGCACCACATTCAGGGCGACTCGCAGAGGTTACCGGCATATATACAGTACGGTGACAGCAAAGGCTTGACTGCTGGCGTGCGGGAAAAAATTGTAGTCTACTTCTGATGGGGGGGGCCTTTGGTAAGCTACAAGATCTTTGTTAATCACTTTATGATAATAAAGCTTTGCTAGAATGTGTTTTAAAAACTTATTTTTAACAAAAAGGGATATGAATACTTTTCTCAGTCACTGTTTCTTTGTATTACAACCACAAGCTTCAATGGATTTTATTGGGATTTTCCCTGAAAGAACAAAAAGTTAAACGGAAAAAGAAAACTGATGAGGGAGGGTAAGAATATGGTATGTGTATTTATCATTTAAAAAAAATATTAAACTGTATTGAACGGTACTGTGCACATACGTTCTTACCCTCTAAGTATACTTTTTCGAGTGACCTTTCAGTGTTATTATACCTGCAAGTATTTTGGAGTAGCAATAATTCTACCAGCTTTACACGTTCCTAAACATTGCCAAACCATCTTTTCAAAATAGCTCAAGTTCAGAAGGATTTTAGTATTTGAACCGCACATTTCAACTTATGGAACAGATTCTTAATCAGATTTCTCTCTGAACTTTGACTAGGTCATTTCAACATATGAATTAGCTTTGACTGAAACATTTCAGATGTAGCTCTGGCTGTATGTTTAGGATCTCAGTTGTTTTTGCAAGTGTAAGAGGTTTTCTTTCAGGATTGCGTTGTATCAAGGTGCATTGAACGTCACACCAGCTCCAACCAGTTTCCCTGTGCCTGATGAAGATAGCCATAGTCACAACATTATGCCCCCACGACTATATCTTACTGTGAGGCTGTTTATTTTAGCGTTGGCCACAGAGTTCTTACACAAATAGTGATTTACCTGCAAGCTGAATTTTTTTTATTTTGGTCTTATCTGAGCACGTTTTTCTGCATGTCTGCTTTGTACTGTGTCTATCTTGTGGAAAGCAGCAAATGAGACTTCTTTTGTTTGTATGGTTCATCCATTGGTGCCACTGTTTTGGAGGGTTTGTCATCTTGCCAACCTTTTTCCATTTTCACGTTTTGTGCTGCACAGTTAAGATGTTTATGTGTAAAAATAAAAATTAAAAAAAACGCTCATAATTTACTTGCTACTTTATGTGGGTCTCTCACGTTAATGTAACAAAAGATACATCAAAGTGGAAGGGATATGAATACTTTTGCAAAATACTGTAATAGAGCAACTGGAGCAAATCCGAACCAACACCAAAAGCTATTGGACTCTACTTTTAAAGCATGGCGAGGGCAAATGTCCTCTCCGGCCACTAATCACCCCACCATATTTAAGCCTCAACGAAAGATCACAGGATGAGAGGAAAGAGAGCGGGGGGTTAGAAGACATGCCCAGATGCCACATCATCACCACCACCAGCTAGCTGAAGTCACCGAGTCCTAAAGTCCGCTCTCTGTGTGGGGCTGTGTCAGATGTCACTCTCAGGTTTCGAACCCTGGGTCCCCATCTGCTCGGACAGCTCTCACTGGATTATTCAGGAGGAGGCTAAACGCTCTTTGTACCAAGCTGACTGAGACAAAACCCCACCTGGGGAAGAAAAGCTACCGCAAACAGTGCAGCAGCTCACAGGGAATCATATCCTTACAAAATGTCATGCTGGTGACCATCATGTCTTGAATGACAAACCCATATTTTATCACCTGTTTGAGCCACGAGTGTTGAAATTGTACTCATCAATACGTACTGAATGATAAAAACCATTGCAACATGGAAGCAGAATATGATGGTGAATGTGGCAAGCAGTTTCCAAACAAGAAAATTCTCAGTAATATATTCAACTGTTTTACCTCTCATAGTACAAAGAATGAATAACAACTATGTGTATCAAAAGCAACAATTTTGTACCTCAAAAAATATTTTCAATTTCCATAGTGTGTGATGGCATAGCATGTATTTTATGTGGGATTCTAGATGATACACTAACACAAAGTCGTGCTCAATTATGAAACAGAAGTAAATCTTTTTATAGAATGTAATGCACATAAAAATAGGAATAGTGTTCAAAGTGTTTTGTAGCCCCCCTTTTAATCTGTCATCTGTAATTAAAGCCCAGTGGAGCCAATTTAATAAGAGTAAATAGAATCAAACTATACATAAAAGGATTGTTAGAGAGCATTAAAAAATAACCAGCACCGTGACCAAGGAACACATCAGACTGATCAACATGTCACGCACAGCACTGTTCAATCTATCATCCAAAAATGGATATTGCAGAGCACATGAGGAAGCCTACCGAAACATCCACCTAAACGACTAGCCCGGGCATGAAAAGGAGCTTCAAAGATCCCAATCGTCTTTAAAATCCATTAAAACTTTTAAGTCATGCACTCCACGAATCTGGCATTGATGCAAGAATGACTAGCAAATAAGCCAATAAGACGTCCCATTTGCCACAAGTCATATAGGGGACAAAAAATAAATAAATAAAAGGTGCTCTGGTCAGATCAGACAAAATTTCAACTTTTCGGCCTACGCGCAAGACACTCTTTGTGGTGGACTGACACTGCTAAACCCTAAACAGACCGTAACCACTGTGAAACATGATGGTGGCAGTATCATGCAGTGAGAAGGCATTTCTTCAGCAGGGATAAAAAAGCTAACCATAGTTGATAGAAGATGGATGGTCTATTCTTTTTGTGCTCTGAAGAAAGATTATTCCCAGTAAGAAAATCAACATGATCGCCCCATGAAGTCGGTATTCCCACCAGGGGAGCTGAAGCTCCTGATCTAATAAGGCTGCCGGACACACAGAATGCCATGAAAATAGCTAGCTCTAGCTATTTAGCATATTCCAGCATCTCATGTCAGGTGTGTCATCCCTCTCAGCTCCAAAATCCGGCGTTTGAGACATATTGAAAGCTGCGTAAATACAGGGCAATCCTGTTAAAAAAAAAACATATGAGGGCTGCAAAAAAACTTGAGGCTAACGAGATTCACTTTGCAGCATGACAATGACCCTAAACGTACAACGAGAAAGTGTTGGAAACAAAACATTTTTAAGTGTTCATTGACCCAGTCAAAGCCAAAGACCTGCGTAATACAATTTGAGTCTGTTACTGAAAAATGATGTAAACTGTCACCCCATAAAGAGGGCAAATCTTGTTAGAGACAAACCTCAACAGACTTGCAGCTGTATATACAGTCTAGACACTTTGTATGGCAAGGCAAAGCAAGTTTGTCTATATGGCACATTTCAGTAACGAGACCATTCATACTGCTGTACATGAACGGAACATGAGAAAAGAAAACATACCGAGGAAAGTACATCGCAGAGGAACTAAACAAATAGGTTTTTACCCTTGTTTTAAAGGAACTCGTGGTTTCGGCACTTTTGCAGTCTTCTTGGAGTTTGTTCCAGATAAATGGAGCCTAAAAACTAAATGCTGCTTCTTTAAATCAAGACTGGAAACCCACCTGTTCAGAGTTGCTTTGGGCCCATAATAACAGGACCATTGACCAACATATTTGATGTGTTTAAATGTTCTCACTGAATACAATTTAATGTTTGTTACTGGTCTCACAGCCAGTGCATGTTTCAATGTGTTTGTGCCTTTTCTGTTTTTGTTTTTATGATCACTTTGAACCACCTTGCTGCTGAAATGTGCTATACAAATAAACTTGACTTGAGTTGACTTCTCTGTGTTTGGTTCTAGTTTTGGGTATGTAGAGCCAGGAGACCTTAGGGGTCTGGAGGGTTGATACACTGATAACAAGTCTGTGATGTATTTAGGTGCTAAGCCATTTAGGGATTTATAAACTAACAGAAGTATTTTAAAATCTATTCTCTGAGATACAGGGAGCCAGTGTAATGACTTTAGAACTGGGGTTATGTGCTCTACTTTCTTAGTCTTAGTGAGGACGCGGGCAGCAGCGTTCTGGATCAGCTGCAGCTGTCTGATCCACTTTTTAGGCAGACCTGTGAAAACACCGTTGCAGTAATCAATTTGACTAAATATAAATGCATGGATTAGTTTTCCAAGATCATGCTGAGACATTAGTCCTTTAATCCTGGAAATGTTCTACAGGTGATGGAAAGCCAACCTTGTAACTGTCTTTAGATGCTTTTGGAGGTTCAGGTCTGAGTCCATTACTACACCCAGATTTCGGAGCTGATTGGTGGTTTTTAGCTGAATCAACTAGTAACCACCCACATAAGCTGTGTGCTAACTTTTGATCACTCCTCTATTGGTCCAGAAATTGTTACTTCAGTTTTATTTTCAGTCAACTGAAGACAATTTTCACACATTCATGCATGTGTTACATTTCTTGTAAGCATTTACAAGCATAGTCACCTGATGTCATTGTGATGTAGAGCTGTGTGTCGTCTGTATAGTTATGGTAACTGCTGTTTTTTGTTAATGATCTGAGCTAGAGGGAGCATGTAGATATTGAATAGAAAGGGCCCCAAGATAGACTCTTGGGGAACCCCACATGTGATTTCTTGTGATTTAAACCGGTCAAGTGCTGTATAACAAAGGCAAACCCAGTTTTCTAGGCACTGTAATAGAATGGAGGTCTGTTTTATGTAGTACCAGTACTGTGGTTCTTCCACAATCTGCATTTATATAGATGTCATTGAACCTTGACAATGGTGGTCTCTGTACTAGTGAGCACAGAAACATGAGTGGAAAATGTCAAAGCAGCTGTGATGTATGCTCTGCTCCATTTCTTTAGCTCATGCACATCCACACATGCACGCCACACCCGTAAACAGAAGTGTGTGTTTGCTTGTATGTAAGATAGGAACCAGTAGCAAATAAAAGATGTCTGTGTTTAATATTGGAGGAGTCTGAGGTAACCGCAAACCTGCAAACCTAAGGGGGTGGGCTGACGTAGAGTGTGAAGCTGGACATTTGATCCACACACCTATTGTAAAAACCAAGAAGACTGATATCCTCAACCTGATTTTTGTTTCACTGGATCCTCTTGTTTGTGTTTTCCTGTTTGGAAGCAAGCACTGCTGTTTATCTTTCATGGCAACGAGTCAGGGGGAAATGTAAAATATTGCAAATGGAGTTAAAATCAAATGAATACTCTACCTTTAAGGTCTATGAAAGCTAGACATGTTGGAAATCCTATAAACACCAATCAACAGCAGTAATCTCCTGTCTCCAGGATTCCTGATCATTCAACAATTTTAAGTTTGAACATTTTAATGCTCTCCACTCTTTGGCTTACCCTTTAGGTCTCTAACTGCAGTCTTTAAGATGTCTTTAAAATGTGTCCTTCCTGAATCAAATTTCCTAAAGGGGCCAAGTCAAGTAATATGACTTTGTGAATTTGTATGGCAGTAGCTCACTATGATTGCATATAAAGGTTTTCTGATTAAGTTATTGTGCCTTGTTAGGTCATTATATTTTATTTCTGTGTTTTACACTTTGTGTTTTCTCTATTTATTAGTAAACAAAGTGCTTTTTTGTATATTTACCACAACAAGACCACGTGACGGGAAGTATGATAATGCGCGTGCACGCAAAAAGAAACCAAGTAAAGGCAATGGAGCCCAGATACGTTTATACGATGTTATAATGATGTATAATGAATAGATACAAGTATATATATATCTATATACAAGTATACAAGTATATCTTCATTCTTACCTGTGAAAGGTGATAACATTAGATCTTATTTGTACTGTGAATTGGTTGGCACAAATCCATGCTGCACTTGAATGAGGCATCTTCTCTGAATCACTCCACCATATTCGGCTTCCAATATGGCGGCGGCATCAACAAGGCGTGTACGTATTTTTGTCAGTGATGGAGTCAGGTGAATCATCAACAAATCCCAAGGTGCAAGTCTTTGTGCGGTGAGCTTTGGAGATTGTTCTGCCGCCTTTACCACCCTCCTCACTGTACACGAAGACAACTGACCTCTTCCCCTTTTGATGCTGGGATCCTATCAAAAATGTGGTGGTATCTCTCTTTAGATGACTCAAATGGGAGCAGGGGTAGATTTGTATTTTATGTATCATTAATGGGACTCAGGTAAGAATACACAGCTCATCGGGCTCTTTGTTACAGAATTAGGTGACTGGTCCAGAAAACCAATGCCTTTATCTCAACCTTTCTATGGACGACATAATTTTGGTTCAACTCACAAGTAGGTCTGTCTTTTCAACACAAGGGGAGAAGTAAACACAACAGTATGGAGCAAGGATCATTTGTTTTAAATAAAGTAACAGAAAAGGTCACAGGGAAAACCTAGAGACTGAGTTGAGTTGGAAATTTTGAATTATTCAGCACGCCGTCATATTTTACCACACAGAAGTCATTTGCAGCATAAATCTTCTGGCATTAAAATGTTCACATGGGCTGGTCAAGAGGGTTTGACGGGGCAGTGCAGTCCAGACGTAAATCAGTGTAAGTGATCTGATAGATTTTTCTGTGTTAATGTATCGTATTCTTGGCATGCACAATAACTCATCTGAAGGGAGGGAGAATGAGTGTGTCCAGCATCCAGCCCTCTGATGGCCAAGCCAGCGTGGTTAGGTCATCAAATCGACAACATGACCGACCCATCAATTGACCTCTGCTGACCTCTCAGGCCAATCAGGCTAATGCCTGTCGGTGGCCTGAGCTTTATTTTTGCTAGGATCCTTTCAATTACACCACTCTGTGTTCATAAAGTCATTCGCAAACAGACACTACCCAAGTTTCTAACCAATGTAAATGTCTCCTTATTGGCAGCCTCATAACTGCCGAACTCTCATTAGTCTTGACCGTTATCTTTCTTCGTTTTAAAAAGGGTTAAGTGTGTGTCTTTCTTTCCATTGGTAATTCTCGGATTTGTATAAAATGCACTGTCTGCATTCAGGTCCACGTGTACATACAAATCACAAAAAATGCAGAATCACCATATTCCGTCCAAGCTGCACGATTTGAATCAATATGTCTGTGCAGCCCAAATCTCCATAAATCAATTGTATAGTAAAAATGTTGAACTGGGTGTGGCTATGAGCATTTACTGGAAGTGGCAGCAGCATTGATCTGATCCAGTGAGTGGTCACTGTATCATGTTTCCAATTGTTCAATATAATGATAGTATATGGATTCCTAATTGACACGAGTTTACATAAGGGCTGGTATTCCATACAGTCAGCTGTTCCTTGGCAGCTGTGTTAAATATAGTTGACACATCTGGGTCATGCCCAAATGTGTAAAAAAAAATTATCTCTTTAATCAACTGGCTAGTTTTGTCTGCTGTACTGAAATGTTGACATGAAAATGTCTTCCTTAAGACTCAATATGCAAAGAAGAAATGCATGACAAATATCACATCACATGTTCTCCAGCAAAACATGAATTGTTCAAAGGAGACTTGCAGAACAAGGCAAAATAAATGTGTACTATAGGTTAATAAACTTTAACTTGAGCTGTTTTCAGACCTGTACTTCATTTAAACATTTAAAGTATTGCCTCAAAACTAAAGATAAGAAAAATAACTGAACCAGTATATGTGATTTAGCTCTAAACTAGTTTGTATCACTTACTTTAACTGGAGTCTGCTAGGTTTTATATTTGAATCCCCTCACATATTAGCAAAAAAAGATGAATGTCTACTGTTTGACCAGAAGAGCTTAAGAAATTGACTAAAAATGCTAAAAATCACTCTGCAATTTGACTATGATCAATTACACAGTTTAATATTATAAAACATAGGCTGTCGTGATCATTAGGTGTTTGAGTTTAGGGTTTCTTTTTGTTTCTGTTTCGTCATAGGTTTTCTGTTTTCTGGTTGCTGCCATTTTAGTTACTACATTTGTCAATTAGGTTCTTAGTTCATTCTTGTGTTCTTTGTAAATTTTATATTATTTCTGTTAGATTTCTTAAATGTGTTTTTCTCTGTTCAGTTCCTGTTCATTATACTCATCCCCTCAGCTCGTCTGTCTTTATTAGAATAAAATGTTCCCAGCCTCCACCTGATTGCCTCACCTCTCTCCACACGCCCCTCTGTATTTAAGCTCACTGGTTTTCATCACTTATTACTGGTTTCTACCATCGTTTTTATGCTCTCCATTGCTGTGCCCAATGTTCCGTTGTTCTGATCTGGATTCTTTTGACTGCCTATTATTCTGTCCATGTGCTGTTCTCATTGTACGGCTATTTATTTTATAGGAACAGGCACAAGAGGAACTGGAGAACATCTGCTAGGATCAAACAAAAAAACAAAAGCACCAGGAAGATAAACAAAAGACCTTGGCTGGCAACAAACAACAAATGAAACTGACAAGCTGACTGACTTTTAATTGTTTCGGAAGTGATCAATGACATGATAACCAGGTGAGACTGATCAGCACAATGCAGAGCAGCAGGGTCGAGACCTGAGCAGAGGAGCTGAGGGAAAATGACTGATTAAACACAGGAATGAACACAGGTGCATGCAGGTATAGATCTAACTTACCCATAAATGTAATCCTGACTTAACAATCCACAGGGGAAAAAAACTAAACACAAAAAAATAACAACGTATTTCAAAACTATGTATGGAACACTGGGAGAGAAAGAAACCAAAAAATAATCAAAAATGATTCAAATACGGAACCAAAGTGTCAATCAAAGGCCTGTGGATCATGTTGCATCAACATTTTGTTTTAATAATTTTTCACTTTGTTACCTTTTCATACTTTAATTTCTTGCTATGAAATGTAATCCATCAAACTTGACATTAAAGTAGTTTTTGGTTTTGCTAATTCAACAAAACATCCAGAACACATCAAATACAAGGCATGTTAAACAGAGGAGTGCTGTTAATTTTTTCATTCCTATTTTACTCACTGTTTCCTTTCGATTTTTCTTTATTTCTTTTTATTTCTTTTTTCTCTCTTTCTGTTTTTGTTTTGTTGCTTTTCACAAATAATATCAAACAACCAATTACTAGCATGTTATAATTGCTGCAGTGACATTAAATATTTTAATCAATAAATTTGATATTGATTTGGTATTATATGCTGGTAATAATTGATAGACATACCAAGAACAATATAATGTAACACTTTGAACAAATACCAGAAACTATCATCAAAAATATGTCAATGTGAATTTATTGTATTATCAAGCACAATTACTAACTTTTAGTTTTAAAGGGCGCTTATTTTAAGATCTGGTAATACTCTTCCCCAACTCCGCCGAGCGCCATATAGTTAAAGGGAAGAATGAGGGTCAAGGGATGAAAAAGGATCCAGCCTTAATAAGATCTGTGCAACTGAGAAGTTTAATCGCTTTAGGTTAGACAGGAGGTGGCACACTTTTTGCTGTTTACAACTTCCTCATGTTACAGAATTTTCCCTCTTGTTTAAGGACGCGGCACCATTGTAAATAATGTAATAATGGATTTCAGAAAGGTTTCTGAGCCAATAACGGGATTTTTTTTTTCAGCTCTGCCTACAGGGCTTAAAGATCACAAATATTTGCTTCTGTATTACTGAACCATCTGTCAGCAATGTGGCTGCACCTCTCATGTAATAAAGCTCCAACCCATTTCTGTTTTCACGATACAACATTGTTGTCCACCCTACCCTTAATTCCACGTTAACATCACCATGGTCATGGATCCTTCTGCAGTATTTTATTGCTTCTTTCTGTTAATTTCAAGAGAGAGAAAAAAAATCAACAGAAATAAACTGCGCTTCTTTTTCAAACAGAGCAATTTCCCTGCCATCTGTTCGCCAACGTAAATCAGGGATTGTTGATGTAAAACCTCCTCCTTCCTGAAGCAAACCTAATCCCGCCCTCCCCGCGCACACACACCCTCACACTTCATCTCCCCTGCCCTCTAAATCATGTGCATATTAATGTCCCATGCATCGCCACCAGCCAGAAACAGATCAATATGCAAAACATGCAAAACACAAAACCTAGGGCTTATCCCTCAGTTGTTTCGTAGACAAAGTTAGAAATAGATAGGTCAGTAAAGTTGAGTAAACGACTACTTTAATACATGATATACTATTTGCATTTTGGATTGTTTGGAATAAGTTAAGAAAAACTAATAATGAAACACGATTAATTATATTCCGCAATCTTGGAAATTTACATCGGTAACTGTGCATTTGCTGTCATGCATACGTTGTATCTGATATTTCTGTTATTTCATATTAAAAAAAACATGAGGAAAACCCCATCTGTTATCCAGCAACATCACCTCTGCTGCTGGTCCCCGATAAGCCGTTGTCCTTTCCTAGGTCCAGGGTTCATAGCTCTCCCTTTCCCATACAGATGTTTCCCTATGAGCCCATAATCCACCCTTGGTTCCTTATGCCAGGAATTAACAGCCAGGCCCAATTGGGTACAGAGGAGAACAAGCAGACCCACACAAGTCAAAACGAAAGTTTTAAGGCATCAAAACTCTTTCATTAATTAATTTGAACTTGAAAAGTAGCTTGCAATCTACTTAAATAATCAAATTTCGTAAATGTAGTTTTTTTTCTTATTTTAGGGGGGGAAAAAAACGCTATCCTACCCCATCTTGTTTTTCTAGCTCGCATTTAACATGTTTGGCAAATTGCAGAGGCCTCACAAAGCATCCAGCCAAAACTTTGAGATACAATAGTTCAAAGCAACATCTGGAGCGATAAATCTACTGCTGTGAAACAGTAGCTGGGTTTTAATGACAGCAGATGGCTGACGGGATTATGAAACAGACACACAGATGTGTGCACCCAAGGGACACATAAGCACAAGAGATGATGAAAGGGAGAGGAGAAAAGCACTGAAGAAGGGCGACAGCACTTGAATGGGTCTGTGGCTCTTTCCCAAATTGGTGAATGTGCAAATAGAGAGCATAAAAGAAACTTGAAGTTAAACACAATTAGTTTAATTAGATACCTGTTTTCTTTTGTCTTAGACTTCAGCTTTTGTTCACCTAAGTCTTTAATTTGTTTTAACCTAAACAATCGTTTTAACAGAAAAAAAAAATAAGCATTCTCCAGAAACAAGGATTCCTTTTGCACAAATAAATGTCACATATTAGCACATCAAGCTTGCTGCACACCTACGTTTGCAAAGTGTATTTGTGTTGAAAGTTTAGTCTGGCAATCCCAACTTAACTTTGTGTGGGAGCTCCACCGATCTGCTTAGTGACACAGCTTTGATTAAACTTTAACTAATTAAAGCCCCCCTCATCTTATTAGCCCGACTAATTGATTTAATTTGTTTGAGCTCAACTATTGGCTGTTACCTCTACTTAGTTAATGAAATAATTGATTGAGCCCAAGTACATCTGAAGGCGTGAAAGAGGACTTTGACTTGTTGCCTTTTTAATCTTGCTCACTCTAGAAAACTCATTGGGCTATGCTGGCTGAAAAAAATAAAAATAAAACTTGACAAAGAATAATATAATCTAGCTCGAAGAACTTAAAGCAGCTTTTTTTTATGTTCTGTTGTGCAAGAGAAAAATACGATGAAATTCTGTGGGGATGATGCGTGATTATAACCTGTAAACATCTTTTATAAGATCTAAATCAAGCCTAAATCACCAGCATCCACTTTATTGACATCGTTTTTCTCAGTAATGGCAGCAGACAAGAGGAGCTTCCTCAGCTTTAAAGCAGTTATTAACCTGATGCAGGGTGGGGATGCTGCTGAGCAGATTTTGGCACCATTTAGGGCCATTTGCAGCAGTTATGGCGCCGAATCTGTTCATATTTCAAAGTGGGAAATGATGTGGAAGCTGAAGTTTGTTCAAAGGTGCCTATATATAACACTTGGTTCCTTGCTCTTGGATGAGTTGCTCTTCACTGGATAAAAAGAGTGCTGCTGTCTGTAGTTAAACCTGAACAAACAGCTCCCTCTAGTGTTTAAAAAAAAAATTTCTACACGTGTTTCTACTCTAGACAGAGGAGGACAGCCTTTACCCCAATAAACAAGCACATTGGTGGAAATGTTCATGAAAATAATCAATGTTTCAGGAAAAATATAAATATTATTTCACAAGAATAGACAGAAATCCTGACAGAAGATTTAAAGTGACCTTGTAACTTCGCCAGTCACCTCCTGCACCACCAGTCACCACCATGTGCTTAGTTCTGTCTCAGTCTAAGTTTTCTGAACAAGCATTCAGTAACTTCTTTATCTAAAGATCAGATTAACTTTGAGCAAGCAACATTTTCTAAAATATTACATTCAAAAGTGCATTTTAAGCTCTGTATGAAGTCAAACTCAAGTTAAACAATGCAAATTTTCAGCCTCAGAATGTTTTTTTTTTCATGCTTTATGTCAAGATTAGAACAGATCAATATCCAATATCCAGCCAACAATATCCAGCCAACACTGAAAAACTATACACTCAAACTTAATGACAAAGGGACAAGCATCTTGTACTTTGTTATTTGTAAACCATTGCTTGTTACCTCAAATAACCTAACAGTAACTCTGGGCATTTAGGAGTCTAAAGGTTGTGAAGATGGCCAATTGGCATCAAACAGGCTGGCTTGAGTTTTTCAGGACTCATCTCTTGGGCTTACAGAGAGTGGTCCCAAAAGAGAAAGTATCCAGTGAGCAGCAGTTTTGTGGATGAAACCCTTTTCGGATTTCAGAGATAAGTGGAGAAATGGACAAAAAAGAAGATACAAAAAAAAAAAAATAGAGACAATAACCCCTTATTGCAACCGAGGTTTACCCAACCGTCTTTGAAAACACATCAAACCTTGAAGCACACTGGCTACAGCTGCAGAACGCCACGCTTAGGTGTCCCTCCTGTCAACCAAGAACAGAGAACTGAGGCACCAGTTCACAAAGGCTCGCCAAAATTGGACGATGAGAGATTGGAAAGACGTTTATTTATCTTCTGCAATATTCAGATGGTAGAATCATAATTCAACACAAACAACAAACAAAGAATGGATCAGGCCTGCCCTTTATTAAAAATTTAGACCACTGGTGGAGTAAGGGTGTGTGGAATATTTTCCTGATACTTTCCCAAACTAAGCATCACTTAAATGCCACAGCCTACCTGCACATTGTTGTTGACCATGTCCGACCCTTTATGGCCACAAAGTATTCATTTTGATAACTACTTCCAGCAAGATAACGCAAAATGTCGCAAAAATGAAATCATATCAAACTGGTTTCTTGAACATGTAAATGAGTTCAGACTGCTCCAGTAACCTCGGCGGTTACCAGATCTCGATCCAACAGAGTACTTTTGGATTGTGATGGGACAGGTGATTTGCTTTGTGGGTGTGGGAGGTGAAGCTATCAACTGAGTATGGACCCACATCTGAACCCGTGACCTGGTAACAATATATCGTTTGGTTTTCTTGGTAATGGACAGAACTAACAAACACAAAGTTGTGTTTGAAAAAAGAAGAATACACACTCAAAGAGGATGTTTATTCTTAAGATCTGCATTACAACATTGGATCTAGATCTGGAGGTGCTAATGAAGTTTAAAGGCCCCAGGTGTATCGTATTACACGAGATGTAATACGATACACAGCAGTTCTGGTTGAAAACACACATGCACAAGCAGACAAGCAGGAAAATCAAATTTCCAGGGTGGTTAATGTTTCAAGTGTTGATTCAAGAGTGAGCAATGTATGAATGGGTGTTTACAGATTTATCTGTATGAAACTGTGAACCCTGTATCCTCGTTGGAGAATTTAAAAAATGTACTGTTCATTTACGTTTTTAATGCATTCAATTTCAGAAAGAAACTGCAGCTCTTGGACATGAGTTCAGTAAAAAAAATAAATAATAAAATAACATTATAAAATACCTAATCCTAATAAATACGGCTATCCGAATTGAATGATCCGAGCTGACTTGACTCAAATTATCATGGAGCAAATTACATTAATGAAGCAAACATGGATTAATGTGTGCAGCCTCAGTGACACCTTTATGCGTGTTTGATTAAACATTCAGAGGTTTGTTTTTCTAATTTTGCATAATACACCTTTAAATTCTCGCCAATGTGACCCAGCACACTATTAACAACCGCAATAAACTTTTTTTCTTTTTTTTTTTTCTTTTTTTTTTTAGTGTGTGCATTTACTTTGACTTATGGTCACCTGCTGCCATCTGGGCTCGCTGACAGCCAGCGGAGATGTAATCCTTCTTCCAGCTCATAAATCGGTCCAGTGGAGGTTACGTGATATACAGACTGAAGCACACTAACAGTATGAGGGCGTGCACGAGTCCACACTTTTGTGCAACCTTGTGTTCGGTTTACAGACACACGGATACTGATTCACGCATGCCCTCTGCAACGTCTTCTCTTTGGAAGTGGCTGCAAGCATGGTCGCAGGACTCCGTTTTACTGGTTCACTTAAATCAAAGCAGTGCTGCAATGAGTCCTTTTATTGCACTGGAGTGTGTTTTATTTTGTCACCCCTATTTATTTCAGTTGAAGCGGGTTAAAAAAAGAAGAAGACACTGCCTAATGTAACAGGGTTAAGCACCACGGCACGGATCATTTATGAAATGGCCGTCCATCTGTATATGTACCACTTTAAATAATGTTTTTTTTTTTACAACACGTGAAGTCTAAAGATGTACATAATTGAGGTAATATCTTTGCTGTGTGTTAACCTCTAAATCTTGACAAGGAACTTGCATTTGCTTATCTCAGACCTCAACAAGTATGCATGTGTAGTGACTGTCAATAATTTACATACACTAATCATGGCTGTGATTCTGGGTTGTTGTTTTTTTTTTCCTTTATTTGAGCCACTCTTTTTTTTTTCCAGTTTAAAAGGATCACACAAGAAAGAAAACTTGAATGAATTTAAAAACAAAAACTGGGCATAAAAACAAATCCCTGATCCAATCCCTGCTATAGCATCCAATTGCATCCAAGTTTTCAGATGTAAGAAAATCAGTAAGAATGACCGGAGATGGTCCAGAAACCCTCGTGGCCTAAGCCTGCCATGAACTGGAAAACTAGAATCCCTGTTCACAGTAAAGTAAGTCCCACATTTTCATAGACTGAGAAGATGCTTACCCAAAAAAAAAGAAGTACCCACTCCAAGATGGAGGGCTCTACTGAAACTAGCAGCTGTCCATATAAACAAATGGAATGCCTTCAGGACAAACATATTGTGGTCAGACCAGATAAAAATGTAGCTGTTTGGCCTCAATGAAAATGAGAATGCTTGAAGGAGCTGAGACCAGGCTTTCAACCTGAACAACACATTACCAACTGGCAAGCATCTCACTGATGGGCTGATTAGTTGCTGGTGGCAGTTCTGCCATGCACAAACTAAATCAAATAAGAATAGGGACCGGTTCAATTTATTTCACCTCATCTCTAATCAGCGTCTAGATGGTTAAAACTTGGACACAGTTGGATGTTCCAACAAGACAATGATCTACATTAAAAAATCTAAATTAATTTTGGTCAAGACCAGTCAGGCGGTCCTTAAGACTTTGGATTGCCCTAAATGCCTACAAGGAGGGGGAAATACATTGATGTAACTTTCTGTTGCACTGTACGTTTTGTGACATTGCACATCCAATTTATCCTTTATCTAAATTGCAAATCTCCCTTGTTAGTTATATATATAGTTATTGAGGCATAATAAAGAAGCAAGTAAATGAAAACTATCAAGCTGTAGAACTGAAATATAGTTTTCAGTTACTGAAGCCTACGACAATGGCCCCAAGAACAGCTCTAAACTCAGATGATTTATCTTTTATTTCTCTGTTCCTAAAGTCGAAACTGAAAGTCACACAGTCCCATTCACTGTAAAGCCCTCATCTCCGACAGACAGACAGACAGACAGACAGACAGACAGACAGACAGACAGACAGACAGACAGACAGACAGAGAGATGCACAGTTATTAATTATGTTTTAATGTTTATGCTACCTTTCTCAAGCACATTGTGATTTTTCTCTGTGAAAGTTGCTATGAAAGTAAACTTTAATCATTTATGTGCAGAGTCCAACCCAACCAGAGTCCTGGCTTACATCTAATAAAACATCTGGATGTATTTATGTGTGATAAGCGCATGCATGTATTCATTTCATACATACATTTATTGCATACATACATACATACATACATACATACATACATACATACATACATACATACATACATACATACATACATACATACATACATACATACATACATACATTTTATAAGATATCTAGATAGTTATAAGATGGAAATAGACAGATTGAGAGAGATGTATGCGGATGGTGGTGACTGGTGGTGCAGGAGGTGAGCCTCATGTGTTTTTGTGGATAACCAACATTTTTTTTTTGTATGCATTCGTTCATTTATCCCGTCATGCAGTTGACTTGGTCGTTTGCTCGTTTCGAGCGCATCAACAGCGCGTCGATATTGTGCACTGTCCCTTTAACTGCCCCGCTGACGTCACAGCACGATGACTCGTTTATTTTGCGACCGCACCGGCTCAAAATTTTTCGCTGGCCTAAGCCCGCATCCATAAACAGAAGCAGAAAAAAAAAACTGAATCACGGTGTGAAAAGCAGCCGACATCATGCACGTTCGGCCAGGGTTCCGCTCGGCTCCTCAAATCGTGACGCAGCCCTCCAGACGAGCGGCGGAGCAAGAGCCCTGCTGTGGATGAAGACGCGCCGCTTCCATGTACGACCCTGTGTGCATTCTAGCATCTTTTGCGCTCGGTGCGCAGAGCTGTCGCAGCTGTGATTTGTTTTGACAAAGTAACCGGCACCTAGGTATATGCGTTGCTCGCATACATTTGCCTTTTTGCGTAAAAAGTTTTGCACGTTGTGATGTTTTTGCGCTTGCAGAACCACGTAGAGCCTCTAATAATAACAGGAGTATGTGATAATGTGCTTTTCTTTTGTTGTTGTTGTTGTTTTGCAGACTATCCCTGCATATTATGAAGGAAATCTGAAAATCCCATTCCTCAGCTCCTGTATTCTGCAAACAGCCAGTGTGCGTGTGTATCCCGCCTGCCACTCCTGTGCAACCGTCCTGGGCTCCAGGAGCCCACCCATGCCTGTGATCCCCATCCCACGGCGGGTGCGCAGCTTCCATGGCCCCCACACCACCTGCATGCACTCTGCTTGCGGCTCGGCGCACACCAACAAGCTGGTGCGCACCAAGTACAACAACTTTGACCTCTACCTGCGCTCCCGCTGCATGTACAGCTTCCTGCGCTTCCTCCTCTACTTCGGCTGCAGTCTGCTGACCTCCCTGCTCTGGGTGCTGCTCTCGGCCCTCTTCTTCCTGCAGTACGTCAGCGTGCGCGTCCTCCTCCGGCTGCAGTACAAGCTCTCCGTCATCCTTCTGCTGCTGGGCCACCGGCGGCTGGACTTTAGCGTGCTCAACGACCTGATCATCTACAGCATGCACATCACCATGTTTCTGGTGGGGGGGCTCGGCTGGTGCTTTATGGTGTTTGTGGATATGTGACTGGACCGCTGGAAACGGAAGGACCGGCAGGGCCCAACGAGGAAAAGGCGTCGCACTGCAACTCGGGCATGATGTGGCGCCAGAAAGGGGAACACACCTGTAGCACATCCGGCGAGCTTTACCCGTTGCTCAGCGTTTTAACATTTGCATCCTTAAAACATCCAGGAAGTTTGTTTTGTTTAGTTGGGATTGTCTGGGGCTGTCTTACCGGGCTCCTGGTCCACTCATCGCCAAATCACAGCTCCATTTGATACCTGTGTGTTTCTGTTTCGTCCCTTTCTTGTTCCATTTCGTTCCCATGGACAAAACGTCACTTATCAGTGTAGCTGACCATTGACTCATCAGTTTCTTTCTCTGGCTAGTCAAACGTTTTGAAAAATAAGATTTAATATATGGTTTAATTAACAGTTTATTACTTTCAGAAAAGTTTGTCATCTTGTTTTCATTTGATTTTGGGTGATGTATGTGAAATATGGGAAATTATGAAATCTGATCAAACCAACCTGACCTTCTAATGGCAGATAACATTTATGAGCATCAAGAAACCTAATTTTATTACTGAAAGTTACTTTAAATCATTAGTTGTCAAAGCAGGTGAGAACTGACACTTAGTTGTGACCAAGCATCCATTGGTAGACAGCTGAAAAAGTCGAGTGCAAAGCAGCAGAAGTACAAAACGGGAAAGGGATGCAACAACGACCGGCCATCTTACCGGGTGTGGTTCCCAAAATCTTTCAGCTTCAGAGCCACAGTTTAACGGTGGAGGAAAATTATGCAGTAGTTGGGTTTACATACATCTCTCCCAAGTCAGTTAAACGGGGACACAATTACAACAAAGACAAAATCAACAGTTTTTTAATCTCTAATTAGAGCATAAATATGCTTAAAAAAAACTGGGATCTGACCAAAACTGCCGGTTTAGACGGCTGAAACTCCATCCTTAAATAGGTCGGTTCTGAGTAGCTGTTAAATAAACTGCAACATGGTTTGTTTTCAGTTCTACAGTCTGCCTGCTGTCAGCTGCCAGTAAGATACTGACTATTCCTAACTACTTAAACATACATTATTTAAGCAGACATGCATTAGGTTATTGTTTATGACAAGAAAGTCGGCAGTCGCTGGAAACAATATCCAGCTAATACTGAAAAACGATACGGTGAAAAAAAAAAAAAACGATAGGTGTTTGTTTTATAAATCTATTACTCACTGGAACGGGGGGGGGGGAAATGTGAACATCACAGTTGCATGAAACACTGACATATGACTGTATGATGCAAGATTGTCTTCTGTTTCGACATCGCTGGAGGTCTGCTCTAAAACCCTACCACAGATAAGAACGTTATCCTGTAAATATACGTTTTCATTGCAAAGTAAGGGAATGTGCAGTCGCAACTCGAGTTATGGAAATAAACGAGGAGCACCGATGTGTGCGATTCGGTGGGCGAGAGTTCAGCGAAATCCCAAAAGTGAATGGGTCCGACGTGTTTTTAAAAGTTGTTTGATAAATATGTCGATTAAACCGTTTTTAATTCAAAAATGCAGAGTGAGTGTGTTTACCGGTTGCAGTCCTACACCCATGATGTTGTGAGTCGCGCTGTGTCATGAGAGTGTGTGACAGTTCAGCATGAGAACGCCTCTGGTTCAAGTGTACATCAGTTGCTCTTCACATGGTTCCTGAGCCTCTCTGACTGACTTCTCTGTTCAGCGTCCTCTGACACACAAACACCAACCACAACCGGACCTCTCTAGTTTCTTGCCAAGCATAACAATGGACATGGCCGGCTCCCAACGGCCTTATATAGCATCATTTACACTTGGCGTGAAGGAAGCCAACGGGAAACGTCGAGGCCCCTGGCCGAACTGAAAGATGTGTTTTAATCATAAGGAATTTAGCGTTTTACTTATTGTAGATTGGTTTTAATTTGTAAATTGAATTGAGCCAAAGATAGGCTGGAAATTGTTTAAATACCAGCTTTAGATCTGAACTTTTCACACTGCAGCTGCGGCTGACGGAGACATGCTTGCGACCCATTTGGCCTCGGGCTGTAAATGGATAATCGCGGCAACAATAAGCTTTTGTGTGCACGATAAACACATCATATGCCTCATATTCTGAGTCTGGCCTGATCTAACTGTGCCCTTATGCCACAAAGAAGTAAGGCTGTCTCGCAACGCCAGGTTTTGACAA
Source organism: Fundulus heteroclitus (assembly GCF_011125445.2). Taxonomy (NCBI): domain Eukaryota; kingdom Metazoa; phylum Chordata; class Actinopteri; order Cyprinodontiformes; family Fundulidae; genus Fundulus; species Fundulus heteroclitus. The sequence goes on from NC_046368.1 coordinate 17,841,487, forward strand.
GTCATCTGCCCTTTTCATTTCTCCTTTTTTTAAGCTGGAAGTTGTTTGCCTAATGTGAATGACTTGCCAGATTTGACTGATCAGCATTTGAACTTGTCTCTCTTTAAAACTGAACTTCTCACCCTTCTTACCACATATTTCATCAGAAGTTTGGTACAGTTTTTACAAATTTAAGTTGGCTTGAAACCCCACGGGATACAAAAAAAAGTAAATAATACAGTTATGAGTGGAAAAATATCAATTCATTACATCACCTTTTTCGGGCCCTGAAATATCTGGGTTATGGGCCACTGTCCTGGTAAATCCATGTCAAAATCTGGTCCAGATGTTATCAGCTCAAAAGATAAAAATAAATACTTTGGGGAGTACTTTGAAAACCCTTGTGTAAACTGAAGTGAGTAATTTAGAACCAGGAACAGGTGCGAAGCAACATCTGCTTAAACCAGAAGGTGCAAAAAAATTAATTAATTAAATTAGCTTTCTCTTATGTCGTTGTAACAAAGAGCTATGTGTGGTACACAGGGATTTTTCTCAGATATAAACCCTCAAAACCATCACATTTGATGCTAACAGACAAGCAAAAGTAACAGTTTTTTCCTCTCCTTAGGAAATGGGAAAAGAATCGAGCGGAAGAACCTAAAGTTTTGTTGCACTCGGTCAATAGTAATTTGGAAAAAGGAAAGGCTTTTTCATGAAGATGTATATCAAAGTTTAAGAGTCCACTTGACTTCAATAGCTAATATTTTGACTATCCTCATGTTTTTCAGATCATAAAAAGGAAGAGATTTCTGGAGCTCACCATTAGACCAAGTCTGTTCTGGCTTTTCAGTCACTGTGAACTTCTAAATATTCTCCGGTGTACAGCATATGGAGCCCATTTAGCAGTTCGGCTGTGTTATTCTTACAAGGTTTCAAAGACTTTTGGAACATAAACAGGCCCACACTATCACACACCCGCCGCCTTACTTAAAAGTGCACATGAGGTATTTTGTCAAATATTAGTTATTGTTCACACAAGACTCATCCAGAGTGTTGTCAAAAACCTGAGCACTGTTTTCCTTATGTTTGTGATGGTAGTCTGCAAAAATATAGCTTTTTGTTTTCTTTCATGTTGTTATGAAGACTTGGTGACAACAAGGTGCCCCTTTTTGTCGCTGTTCCCTGAAAGTATGCATCAGAGATTTTATTCATCTTGACCACTCTGCTTACCATGGCTGATGATAAGATACATTTAGGTCCTTGTCCACTCTAGAGGCCAGTGGATAAAAGAAATTGACCTCCATTTCATGACATGTTTAAGGGAATTGAAATATCACAGATTACTAATTTGAAATCCCATGGCCTTCTGTTTACACACCTGCAAACAAGTGCTGTACAGATAAAAGTAATATATAAATATCATCAAAGAACCAGTGAAATTCAAAGCTAATAATATAAGACATTACATGGATTTCCAATTGACATAACATAAAAGCAACGCCCTGCTATTAAAAGCCCAAGAGAAAAGATCTGTTTTTTTTAAAGAGATTTAAAAACGACCATGGAGGATGACTGTCTTATGTACGGAGGCAGATAATTCCAGGATTTAGGACCTGCTACAGACAAGGCCCGGCCCCGTCTGAGCTGGCGCTTGGTTTTCAGAACTGACGAGAGCAAAATGTGGGCCCAACCCAAGAGAATGAGGTGGCTCCTATAGGGTTGTAAAAGGTAAGCAATGTAGAGCAGGGCAAAGTCATTTAAAGACTTAAACACACACAAAAAGATTGTTAAAACGGATCGTTGAATGCATGGGCAGCCCTTGAAGTGAACTCAGAACTGGCAAAATTTGCTGAAACTTGTCATTCCAACCGTGCTGTCACAAAGGCATGGAGACTACTGTCTCCAAGGCTCTATCCAAATACTTATTTTGGGTAAGAACTCTTTAGCCAAAGGGGAAGTGCGTCAGCTACTTTAGCTTAGGAACCTTGCGATGTCCCTTACTGGCACTAAGGAGCTATAAGGAATCCCACAATCTTTTGCGTAACATGACGCATAAGCACAGCCCACCTCACGGAAATTAACAAAAATGTTCAGAGAGATGAGAGCGCACACTTTGTAGGTCATTTTCAGAAGGCTGTAGGTCCGGATTTGACTAGCGTCATCCATGTGCGTTTCCGTCACGTAATGACATCGGAGTTAAAGGCTGGCCGAAATCGGCACAGCAGTTTGAACACAGAAGAGAACTAAATAAGGCAAAGTCTAACAAGAAGGATATCAAAATGAAAACATAGATGAAAAACAAAACGTAACACCAGTGGATCATGACATGTTTGTCGGATGGACTTGGCGACAGCCGCTGTCCAACATAAATCTATCGTCCATTTTAATACCAAGATTTGTGGCAGTCAGCTTCTAAGACATGAACTCAAAGCCAGGCCCTTTGGTGTGCCACTGAATACCATCACCACAGCTCTTTGTTTTACGTTAAAATAAAAATATGCATGCATGTCCAACACATATCTATGCAGATATTCCTACATATATTCTGGGATGTCTGGGTTTCCCTCCTAGAGCTACTACTCACACAAGCCAATCCCAGATAAGTGATGTTAATCGTCTTTACAATGTTTATCTTAAGCATGATGTAATTTTATTCCTGCAAAATGTGGTAAACAAATAAACTTTACTAATTTACTAGTTAATGTTTATGGGGCGTGTTGGCCTAGTGGTTAGAGCATGGTGCTTGCATTCTGGGAAGGCTTCAAGTTCAAAATCCCACCGACTGCCTCTCTGGGTCCCTGAGCAAGACCCTTCACTCGGGATTGCTCTCTAGGTGCCGCATAGTGGCGGCCCACTGCTCCGTAAAGGAATGGGTTAAAGCCAGGGGACACATTTCAGTGGAATGTGAAAAAGTTGCAATAACAAATAAATGATGATGATGATGATGATGATGATGATGATGATGATGATGATGATGATGATTAAGCAACTGTTTCAGTGTGGCCCAAGCACATTCCCAACTTGCATCTAATGAGGTAGCATATATTTATGATGCATAAACACATTCATATATTAATTACATACATACATGTTAATAAGAAATCTTCAAATTCTAGGGTCACTTGTGGAGTACCACAGGGTTCAGTCCATGGGCCAATTCTCTTCACTATATATATATGTTTCCGATTGGTAAAATTATCAGACAGCATGGGATAAATTCCCACTGTTATGCTGATGACACTCAGTTATATTTATCCATAAATCTTGATGTCTCCAATCAATTACTTTGACTACAGGCATGTCTTGATGGCATCAAAACCTGGATGACTTTAAATTTTCTGGTTTTAAATTCTCAAAGTCCTCAAAAAAAAACTTAATCAATCACTTAATCTGGATGGCATTAAATTGGCCTTTGGTAATAAAGTAAAAAAGACCAAGACATGTCATTTAAATCCCATATTAAACAGGTTTCCAGGGTTTCCTTTTTTCAGCCCCGGAATATTGCCAAAATTAGAAATATTTTTTCAAGGGATGATGCTGAAAAACTAGTCCATGCATTTACTTCAAGGTTGGACTAATGTAATTCTTTATTATTAAGAAGTCCACAAAAAGCAGTGCAAAGTCTTCAGCTGATCCAAAATGCTGCAGCAAGAGTTATGATGAAAATCAACAAGAGGGATCATATTTCTCTTATTTTAGCCTCCCTTCTTGTTATATCAAGAGTAGAGTTTAAAATTATCCTTATCTAACATATAAAGCCCTTAATAATCAAGCTCCATCATATATCAGAGCTCTGATTACCCCGTATGTTCCTAACAGAGCACTTCGCTCTCAGACTGCAGGTCTGCTGGTGGTTCCTAGAGTCTCTAAAAGTAGATTGGGAGGCAGATCCTTTAGCTATCAGGCTCCTCTCCTGTGGGACCGACTCCCACTTTTGGTCTGTGAGGCAGACACCCTGTCTACTTTTAAGACTAAGCTTAAAACTTTCCTTTTTGACAAAGCTTACAGTTAGAGTGGTTTAGGTTACCCTGAGCTACCTCTATAGTTATGCTGCTATAGGCTTAGGCAGCTGGAGGACATCAGCGACATTTTTTTCTCACTCTGCAGAATTATCATACTGTTCTCTAATTTGCATTGTTTGTTGTTATTTCAGCTCTTAACTTTTTGTTCTCTGTCATTTTTCTCTTTACAGTAGGTACACCTGGTCTGCCATTCTGTTAGCTGTGACATCATCCAGGGGAGGCAAATCATCCGCTATTTCCATCTAATGTAGAACAGATTACTGGATCAAGCTGTGCTTCTGTGCTTTTTGTGTCTCTGCTCTGTCTTCTCTAACCCCCAGTCAGTCGAGGCAGATGACTGTTCACACTGAGCCAGATTCTGCTGGAGGCTTCCTCCTGTTAAAGGGGAGTTTTCCTCTCCACTGTCGCTTCATGCATGCTCAGTGTGAGGGATTGCTGCAAAGCCGCAGACAATGCAGACGACTGTCCCTGTGGCTCTACGCTCTCACATGAGGAGTGACCCCTGCTTATCAAGACTCAATGCAATCTACTGGGTTTCCATCCATCCATCCATCCATTTTCCTACATGCTTATCCCTGTTGGGGTCGCGAGGGGTGCTGGTGCCTATCTCCAGCTGTCAATGGGCGAGAGGGAGGGTACACCCTGGACAGGTCGCCAGTCTATCGCAGGGCCCAATCTGTATGATCTGATTGAATTTGACTTTGGAAAGTGCTCTGAGATGACATGTGTTGTGAATTGGCGCTATGTAAATAAAATGTAAATACATACATACGAATGTGTTATATGATATATAGACACAATACGTATTTGAGATTTAAGATGGATGGATGGATGGATGGATGGATGGATGGATGGATGGATGGATGGATGGATGGATGATGGATGGATGGATGATGGATGGTGGATGATGGATGGCTGGTGATGCTGGCTGGATGCTGCTCGCTGTCGCTCGCTCGCTCGCTAGCTAGCTCGCTAGCTGATCTCGCTCGCTCGTGCTCGCTGCTCCTCGATCGCTCGATAGATAGATAGATAGATAGATAGATAGATTTGAAACAAAGTTGACTTTAGGTCACCCCCTCAGCAGCTGGCGCTTGTAATTTAGCAGAACACACATGCGCATCATGTATCCTGGGCTTTCTTCATACGACAGCGACACGTGAGGTACCCACACACGCAAATGTAATTCGGGATTCCCATCATGCTCCAACGTCCTATTTACGTCCCCTTTGTGTGCTCAAACGAGAAACCAAACACAGTGGGAGCAAACTTACACGTCTTTGAGAGCTGTTCAACTAACATACAGTAGGGAAGAGTACACCTTTAAGCCCGCAGAGAGTGCACCGAGTTCGCGTGTCCATGGAAAAAAAAAGAAAGAAAGAAAGAACGAAAGAAAGGCGCACGATGTGACAGTTCATTTACCGCGCAGACCGCTGTCGGACCCAGCGCGCCCGCACTTAAAATATCGGACGGAGCGAACATGTCTGCGTCTTTAAGCAGAACTCTGTATCGACCGCTGCGTGATGTCAGCCTGCTCTCGGTCCGTGCACTGCTCGGCTGAGAGCCGCATTTTACTTCCTGCACAGGGACAGGAGCGGGCAGAGAAAGAGAGAGTGGGATAGCGAGATGGGGGGACGAGCGGCCGAGACAGGACTGAAAGTGGTAGAGTAATCCCGCGGACGAGACGAGGGGGGGGGAGAAAAAAACCTGGGCCTGCTTCGGGGTTTTTTTTTTTTAAAGAAGAGAAGAAAATCCTACAAAGTTTAGAGGTTATCCAGCCTGCCACATCTGCGCCAGCTGACAGCCTCATTCTATGGAATAGCGACTTATCGGGTAAATATACCCCCCCTCCCCTCCCCTCCCCTATCCTATCCCTTCTCTGTTGGCGTGATATACGGAGCCTGATTTGTATGACGCATAGGTTTAACCGTATTACTCCCTTTTATTTCCCAATCTGCGCGCTGCTGCATATCCCGACAATCTCCTGACGTGACATTACAATCATGTGCGAAGGCAGCTCCCCCTGACCTAAAAGTTAAACACTCTGCAACTTTAATAAGAAGTAATATGCGAGCTTTTTACGCGGAGGATCAAATGAACCCCCCCACCACCACCCCTCGCGGCTCCCCACCCCTCTCCGCTTTAATGCGTAAAAAGCGCCACTGCCGAAGGATTGATTCAAACTTGTAAAAAAAGAAAGAAAAAAGGATAAAAATCCGGTAGATGTTGGACAGCGCTTCAACCGCAGGAAACAGTGTAGCTGTCATCAGTTTCAACTGTACAGTACAAGTGAAAGTGGCATGGTGTTATAGTGGGTCTTGCGTCATGATTTGATAGCGAAAAATATAAATAAATAAATCCTTAGCCAGGATGCATAATGTAATGAGATAAGTTGCAAGGTTGCATGCAAGTCTATTGCAGGCACAGTATGGGGTGTGGAGGGGGGGCTTCCAAACGTCTCCTCATTATCCCCACTAATACTTTTAATTTTAAAATTTTACACTTTCACTATACCAAAGCAAGCATAAACCGTAGAAAGGATTCCTGGATCGATAATATGGCAATGTAGCAAAGTTAGAACGACTGCAACGTTGGTTTCAAGTGTAAATTATTCAGAGGCAAGTCTGATTTGTGGTGCTGTTTACCTCACCTGAACCTTGTCAGAGGCATCAGGCCATACATTCAAGGGCCCTCCCTCCCTCCTTCTTGTTGTCTGTACAAGAGTGCAATGTGTGGCTAGCCGGCAAGTAGTTTGTGGCAGTTTTTCTTCATTTCCTGTTAGTGTTTCTTCCCTCAGCAGCAGACGCTTTCTCTCGATCACAGTGTTGTCATTAATACTGTTAGGGGGGGGGGCATTATGTGTGTGTATGGGGTCGCCTTTAATCTTTTAAATCAGAACTTTGTAATGCAAAAATGGACATGGATATAATACATTTTGGTTGCCACAAAAGGTGGTACCAAGTGGGATGATTTGAAATCCCCTCTCATGATATATATATATATATATATATATATATATATATATATATATATATATATATATATATATATATATATATATAGTGTGTGTGTGTATATAAATATATGGTGCACCTACCTACCACGAGGCAAGACAAATGCAGGTTTGTTTTTCCTTTAAGCCGGCTCTATCATACCCACGCTCAAATACGAGGAAATCATTTCAAGGCTATGTGGGTGTGTGCTGCAAAGTTTTGTTTTCTCTTTTCCGAGTTTATCACACCATACGTGGAAAATGTAGGAATTTATTGTTCCTCTAAACGGACGGATTGCAATGCTCAGCTCTGACTTGGATGACTGCTATTTCGTTTGTGATCGCTCTCAGCATCTGTATTTGTCTGTGTGTGTCTGTCTGTGTGTGTGTCTGTCTGTGTGTGTGTGTGTGTGTGTGTGTGTGTGTGTGTGTGTGTCCCAGTGAGTCAGGTGGGTGCATTAGCATGTGTCCCACGATGATCTTGTTCTATAGGCCTCTCAGTTAGACGGTATTCAGCCAAGGGGGCCCTCGAGCTGGATGGGAGTGTCAAGAAGTATGTGTGTGTGTGTGTGTGTGTGTGTGTGTGTGTGTGAATTGTGTGTGTGTGGGGGGGGGGGGGGTGGAGAACAGATTTTTTTTTTTTACATTTAAAAAGGGTATTGACAAATGAAGCTAAAATAGGTATGGAAGAAATATTTGGACTCTAATTAGAGAGAATGCAAATTATAAGTTTTGATTTCCTTGAAAGAGATTCTGGGTATTACCTATGTCCTGATATACCTGTTTAACAGTTAGGCAAAACTAAAAGTCGTTTCCCTTGTCCCCATTTCCTTGATACCTTTATGACATCAGTAAAGATCTTTATCGATGTTGGAACATGCTTAAAAATTTCTCGGAGTGGCACGGATCAGTGTAAAAAAAGTCAATTTTCAGCATGTTTTTCAGAGCTGAATCATGAAAATGACTGGCTCAACTGAAATGACCAAAGATAGTGTTTGGAGGAGTCTTATGGTCAACACCTCTTTAATGTTTTTTTTCTTCTTCTTAACATAACAAAAAGAAAACATCAAGCTGACCAACTTGTTCCTACAAATGATCTAAACTGTACCTGTTATGCCTTTAAGAGCTTTGTTTTATCTGTTAGAAAGCACCAAAAAAGCTGTTTGGCGTCCACCTTTTTGGAACGGACTTGAATAATACTTCTGGAAAAAATCATTTCTGTTTCAAAGCAACTTTAGAAGATGTTGAAGAAAATGTTGAAACCTTTTAAAATATGTTCTTCTCAGTCGATCTGATGGCACATTGACATCTACACAAGAACAGCCCTGGAGCACCTGGGGGCAAAGAAAGAAAAGAAAAAAGAAAATGCACTTCATAACTCACGCTTTTTACACCCTGCAACATTTCAGCTCTTTACTTTTTGGTGGAACATAGTTGGCGATAGTATTAAAGGTTACATTGTTACCTTTGATAAGGCCTGAGCAAAAGCCTGATATAAGTTTTGGCTGGTGGTGGAAGCCAGAAATGATAAGTCATTCAATGGTTTTCATGGTAAAGATGACTGACTTTGCTTATTACTAAATAATCAGCTAAGTCGTTTGCTTCATTCATGTCGGTTAGTGTACAAAGCTGGGTTCTGTTGATAAATGTCTTAATCTGTGGGTTTATGATTACAGGACAATTTTGACATTAACTGTCTAGGGGTCTTGAATGGGTGTTGGCAAAGCATCTAAGTTGCTAAAGGTTGTTTAAAAGTTGAAGCGAGCGATGATTTCTGCATATGTCAACTCTCATACATCACATTTTGGACTTAGCTGTCACCAGGGGTATTCCAAAAAATGTCTTTCATGGAATTGACGAGGCGGGACGAGGTTTACTTTTTCGAAGGCGTCTTTTGGCTCATTTTGCACAGCTTCTTCTTGTGAACATGGATGCCTTTTCATTGTTTTGAATGTAGTTTGATGTGGACATAAATGGCACCAAAAACAAAGCAAAAAAAACAAAAAAACAAGTTTATGATATCCTTTCAAGTGGATTTGTTTTCAATGGTGAGTAAAATGACTTAAAACTACCTGACAATGACTGTTGGCCTTATAGTGTGTACTAGAGTGTATGCATGGTTTATGAAATTTTATCATTGGTCCCCCCCCCCCCACCACCACCACCCTGTTTTCTCATGTCAACCTGTGCGAAGGGTGTGTTTATATGCCCATAATTTTCCTTTAGACTGTGATGACTCACTCCGGATGGCTTGCGATACAGAGCACCAGTCATACATGAGATTCACAAACAATGGTGCTGCGCTTTCTAGGTATTGCTGGGCTCGTTCTAGGAAAAGCCCGAAGGATAAAAACCTGCCCGGCCTGTTTTGTTCAGGCATGTTGCCATTCGTGGAAAAGAACATTCAAACAGTTAAGGGTAACTGAAAACATGTCTTTGTTGTCATTGTAACTTCAGACGATTCCTAAAAAGGCCGACGTTAATGGACAGAGTAGAGGGAAGTTGTCACGGCAACTTCTGTACAGAGACGAATTACGGAAACAAATCCTTGAAATTTTCACAATATGGTCTTTGTTTTATAGTTTTTAATCCGCACTTTCAAACACAGTGCAAGCTCAACGTAATGAAGACACCATATTTAGTCAAATTATAGGCAAAAGGATTGGTACACTGTGGCCAAAGGTGTTTTTTTTTTTTTATAAAAGTCATCACCTGCATATGTTTTAATTCAGCTTCCTTTTAAAGACAGGAAAAACAGTTTGCAGTAAACAACTTTATTTAACTCGAAGATCTGTACGTTAATATTTTTTTTTTTCCACAAAATGTTATAAGCTGTTTTATGTCTTATACATATAGGACATTTTATTTTGTCCGGTCGTACTCACTCGCCTGCTGCTTTAGTCAGGTTTCAGCGTCACAGTTTGAGTTCATTTCAATGAAACAACCTGGTTAGGCGTTGAAACCAAAATTACTTGGACGGGTTTTCGAAAAAGAGACTGTTTGAAAAGGATATCCTGGTGGATTAAAATACACCACTTTGCATCAGTCTCAAACTATATCAACGGCAGACTGGGTTGTTTTTATTTAAAAAATAAGACAACCTCTTTTTAGAACTTGTCATTTTATCTTTGAAGGAAAAAAGAGCTTGGTAAGGTGATCATTCAGAAAAACTTTCAACTTCGGCTGTCAAAGTTAACGAAAGTTCCTTTTAAAGGAGCATAGCGTAAGTCTGCAGACGTCTGCCACCTCTGGCGATAAGTTGAAATTACACCAGTGGACATACATGGGAGAAGAGGAAAAGCATCTGTTGCTGCGACTGCACAGGTCTTTCGTTTAGAGACGTAATGTCTTCTGAGTTGAGAAAGCTATAAAGATGGAAGTTAGCCCGTGTTCTCTCGCTAATGCATCGATTACAGCGGAGACTCAACAAAGTAGCCAGGTGAACAAAAGCGTGCAGTGCGTCACACTCACGCCCAGAGGACCCAGCCCGAATCACTCTCTCATGAGTTGGATATCCAGCCTATAGAGGCAACTGCGATAAATAGAGGAGAACTCGTTTTACGTGTTGGGCAAATTGTAAGGTCATGTGTGGGAGAGAAAATAAACAACATTTAACTTCAAAACTTGTACTATGCACCTTTAACAGCGTCATTTTTTTTATGTGTGATTAAAGCACATGCATCCGCACTTTTTGGACCACATCTTTGCTGTAGTTTGAACTTTATTTGCTTTTACTGTTTCAGCAGTTTCTCTCGTTTCTTAGAAAGTAGAGGAGACTGCTCCCCTCTGTCCGGCCTCCTGTCCACCTCTCACACTAAGAGCGCTCTGAGCAGCTGTGGGCGCCTGAGAGGGAGAGAAACAGAAAGAACCTTTGGAGTTATTTACTGCTGTAGACAAAAAAAATAATGTGAAAAATTATATATGCGAAAGCAACAAAGACATGAGAAATGATCCTTTGTTCAGCCTGTTACATCTATCATAGTAATAAAAATGATTTGCTCTGAACAGCATTGTTAAAGTCTGTTATATAAGTCTAATAGCACTTTATAGGATGAGTATTAGTTCTGTTTTACGCTCCTCATTGTCGCATTTGATTCAGTGTACTTTTGTTTTTGGTTCCTCGTTTTAGTCCCACCTAAAATCTGTTTTCTTTGTTAAAGCTTGTGCGCTTAGGGTACCCAAATGGCCAGCAACGTCCCTGTTTACTCATCACTGGTTACCACTGTTGCAAGTATTGTGTTGTGCGTCAACAAACTTGTGATATCCTCAATCAACTGGTCCTTCAAGTTGGAAGTAGGGTTAGGGGGCAATAAATAAATAAATAAAACGTTTGGGACCTTAGGGAAAGCTCAGGCCAGCAACTAATCACAACGTTGTGAGGGCCATGCTTAAAACTGCAGATCTACTTAATTTGAAACAACAACAAGAATAAAACAGTAAAGTCACTGAGCTTTAACATTAATAAAAGGTCGGATTAGCACAGCGGTGGCGTGAGCTCGCTGTCTCTCTCTCTCTCTTCCCACTGTTTATATTGATATGTCCTGTCACGTAGTTTAAGGAAGGCAACACCGCATAGAGCTGCAATCACAGGAGCTATTTTAAATATACAAATGCCGTTTCTAACAAGGTGTGTGTGTTAGAAATGGGATGTAGTGTTAATAAATCGTGCTCTGAACAGCTGAACACCTTTAACTCACCGCGTGGAACACTGTTAATGCGGGTCAGAGATGTTAAGGCACCTGTTTGCATGGTTATTGAAACAAATATTTCGACCTTTGTAGTTAAGATACCCCTTTACTCTGCGGCTTTTAAAAAGGGTACAACAGCTGGATGGTCAAACATTTATTAGCGATGGAGGCAGCAATGAACTGCCTCCTTCGCCAGGCCCGATCAGGAGCTGAAACTGCTTTGGCGGAAGAACTCTAACTGGGATCTGTCTTTTGGTGCAATAAAATTAGATTGAAGGGAAAATAACTTTGAAGTTACAGAGATGTGTTAAGTTGGCTTTTAACATTATTTATCTCGCACGTCATTATTATTTTTAGTCCTGCTCCAAACTAACACAACTTTGCCGCCAGATTAGCTAATAGCGATGTATGGTTGACACTGCTTGCATCCATACTGGCGTTTATGTGGTGCAGGGTTCCCTTTTTCCAATTTGAGGTCAATCCAGAGATTCTTACTTATGATTTTAATAGTTAAAGATCCACTATAAAGTATATCTAACATGATTAGAAGATGCTGCATGTGTATTTTATTCTTGATTTCCCCAAAAACAAAAGCCATTTTAGTGACTACTACCACTGTTTCAACCGTTAAAAATCTCCACCCCCTCAGATTTGCATTTGTGCCTCTAGATTACCAACGTGCAAATGTTCTGATGTGCTTCTGTTGTGGCATTTTTCGCAGAAACACTTGTAACAAATCGTCTACTGTATCAAAGAAAAGTGAGACATTTCAACTGTCAGCTGTGGTGGAACATTGTGTCTGCACAATGTTCTGTGTTTTTTTTGTTTTTTTTGATAAAATATTTCGTTTTTCATTTTACTTTATGTACCAAACACATTTATGAGGGTTATTATTCTGTCGGTGTGAAGGACACACGCGCAGAGAGAGAGAATATCGCATCCAGAAATCCAAGCTTGCCATGTAAAACACTTTTCTATATTGTTGTAATTTGCTGGGCACGGAGGCACCGTAACGTTCTTGCTGAAAATGTTCAGGTGAAAAGTGTGAGGCACAGTGGATCAGCAAAAGCCTGTAGAAATCTTCAATTTGGCCCCGCTCTGGATAGCTACGTGCTTTTCAGGAAGCCTTCCAAGAATTTAGACAATGAACAGTAAACATGGCTTGTTCCTAGAACAATTCCACATTAGATCTTAGAGATCACGTGGCACTCTCTCTCTCTCTCTCTCTCTAGCCCTTTTTTTTTTTTTCTCAGAACGGACTGCCCCCACACCGCACTCCATAGCAGATAACTAGCAGCAAAGTCTCATGTTCCTTGTGTATGTACTGCCGTTACACTTGACAAGGAGTTGGCACAAGCTGACAATAGTGTAATAGTGCACACTTTATGGCCGTGTGTGTGTGTGTGTGTGTGTGCGTGCAGGCCTCTTTCACTTTGTCTCGGAGATTTCAGCTAAGTGGCATGTTTGGCTGTTGGCAGAATTCCTGGGAAGATCACATGTCATGAATGTCGTGTCTGTGTTGCGTGGGCGTTTAGGGTTTTTTTTGCCACGTGATCGTGCATGTCCGTGCATTTGTGCATGGGTGGGAGACGGATTTAAAAAAGAAAAGAACGCAAAGTGAAGTGGAGCGTACGCACATGTGATTGCTCCAAATATTTTCAGCATGAATAGAAGCACGTAGCCATGGCAGTGAATTAAAAAGCACTAAGAAGTATGACAAGGACGTGTTGCTGAAATAGTCATGAGATTGAATTCCCCAACAGGATGGAAAATTAGATTTAAAAAAATTTCTTTTTTTTTTACTTAATGATACTTCGTTGTCAATAGAGCTTTACTTCATTTAATGGCTTTTGTGCTATCAGTCCATTAAAAATTAATCTAGCCTAAATAGTCTTTTAAACAAGTTGTTCCATTGATCTTGCAATGTAATGCTTTAAGAGCCATAAAAAGTTACAATTTGTATATTTGGACCTTCAGGCTCCAAAAGCTGTTTTAAATTGAAATTAAGGACAGTTTTTTTTTAGTTTTTTTTTATGGGTTCATAACTTTTTAAAGATCTTTCAATTTTAGAGAAGCCTGTCCTGATTTCATAGGAAAGTGGAACAGGAAATCTAGGAGACAATGCCGAGCAACATGAAGAAACACACATGCACACTTCATGAAACGCTTAAACAGAACAATGCACAAGCGCAGACTTATGCAAAAGTAGTCAGGAGAGATTGAGCACTCCGCGTGACCTTTATGTCTGCAGCCCACCTCAATTTTCCATGCTCATCTGCTTCATACCATACATAATTCAATTGCTGCAAACTTCAAGCCTCACTTAAGACTCCTACCAGTAAACAAAGCCTGCTAATCAGCGTACATGGTAATAGCCGAGGAGAGCAGATAGGCTGACCCCTCCTCTGTGATGATGACCTGTGTCGTATGTGCTCTTCATGTCCCAACGGCTTGGCAGAGTGCCTGTGGGGCCCATAAACACCGGACTCTGGGGAGAGGCGTTACATGGCCTACCCTTCTTACTCTTATTACCAAAGCTAACAGATAGAAATGTGGACACTTTGATTAGCTTGAGGATTGCTCTGACTTGTTTTGGATTTCTTAGAAAGATTCTAGTTTTCTGAAAGTTGGTAATTCTTTCTTACTGTCGCGTTTTAAAGAGGATAAATCATACAAAATCCACTTTTTTTAGGCATGCATACATTTTGTTGTGTACTTGGAGTCTCTTGAAATGTTGAAGATTTCGATGTAGTCTGTCCAGGGGCTGCACCTCCGAACAGGCGCAAAAGAGAAGCTGTGGGGGTAAATGAAGGAGGATTTCAGACCAAACCATTGTAGTTACGTCTTTATGTAGACCACAACTGAATGATTTCAATATGAAAAGGAAGAACTGAAAAGCATGTGTTCCCTTAAAAAAAAAGGCCCAAGATATAAGGATATTTTTTAAAAAAAGCATATATTTTTCTGTCACCTTAAGACAACCTTCATAGCAAACAGGTCAAATTCATATTTATTATTCAAAACGATGAAAAAGTACGAATTCTGGGTTTGCGTTGATCAATATGTTTATGTGATTATTGGTCAATAAACCATTCTGTAAGTTGTGTTGCATAAAATACAATTTGACTGTCATTATGATAAAATTAGTTAATCACGAATCCATGATTAAATGTCAAAGCAGCATCACAAAAGTGTTGTGTAGGGATTTGAAGAATCGTTATTCCCACAAACTCTGCCTGTGAATTTCTTACCGCCTGGTACTGATTTCCTGTTGCTGTTTAGATCTATATTGCATATTCTGATTTACTTTATAAGGACTATGGTGCTATAATTTATTCATGTCAACTTTGTTCTAATTCAACAGTAAAACGCAACATACATTGACTCAGGGAGAACTAAATGTGCTGCGGGTTCCTCGAAGGAGGTCGTAGGTTTGGATCCATGCAGAGATGAAGGGATAACATGATTGTCCTTGTCGTTCATCGAAGCATACACTGTATCTGTATTTTCTTTTACCAAACCAAAACAAGAAGCGAATCGGAGAACGTGCCTTGTGATGATGTGTTCATAGACAGAAGTGTGAATTATTCCGCCGATCGCTGGTTAGTTTAAGGCTTTTCAGAAAGCAGAAGTCACAAGTGCGGATTTAAGATTCGTACTTGTCTTTGAAACGGGAGCACACTGATGATGAAGGAAACTAGATAAACCGGTGTTGTCAGGTTGTTTCTGGCGCATCTTTTTCACTGTTGTTGCAGTGTGCCGTTCGTATGTGGCTTAGGCCATGTTTTGACATCATTAGTAATTCTCATATTTCTTGCAGGGCAGGCAAACACCACTAATACCCCATTACACGTCAACCCTTCCTTACCTTACTTCAGATTGAGCAAAACACTGCATTTTGAAGATAATATAGGAACATGTGTGCTATATTAAACGCTAAACTCTTAGAAGGCTTAGCAACTAAGTGCAGTCCACCTGATTCAACATAAAGTTCATACAGATTTTCTATAAGTCGTAAATAACCCGAATCACTTGCAGAATAGTTGGTTTCGTTTCTAAATGAAGCAGGAGCCTTAGCAATCATGTAAGAGCATTTAGGAACACGTTGGAACATGTGCTTGGTAATGTAGGGATTTAAATTAATCACTTCCTGGAGGCCCTTGAGGAATGCATGGCCCACCTCTTCTATATTGGTTTTTAGTGTTGTTGTGTTTTTTAGGGAAGCTCCATATTTTACTCACATCCAACTACGTGTGCTCTATTTTCTGGTCTAAAAACTACAGAGGTTTTTTTTTTTTTTTTTTGTCTTCTCATTTTGCAGTATGAGGGTACCACCTGCTTTAATTTTCTTCACCCTAATCTGACTTGAGACGGAGATAAACAAGCAGCAAACCCCGAGACAGTTGATGTGGTTATCCAAGGTGACATGTTATTTGAGTACATGTATGCTGGCTTAGTGTGCCGCTGACGGGAAGATTCTTAGGTCACAGTTTATGTGTGAGTGGGTGAGGTGGGGGGGGCAAAGTACTTAAAATAAATAAGCATGCATCTCCGGGCAATGGAGGAAACCATATTTCGTGATGTATCTTTGGGCTAGTCAACGTATTTTTACTAATTAAAAGTACCGTCCGATCACTTTCCCTATTTATAAAGTGTAAAACTGCATTTTGTTTTCCACTAGTTTACATTTTTAACTCAGAATTTGTGCTATTTTCAATCCTGTGGACTGAATGCCTTTCTAGTTGCGCTGATTGAATGATGTACATGGGACATTCAGTCATTGTTGGCACAGCTCTCTCGCTTTGTCTTTGTCTCTTTGTGCCGGTGTGTGTTTGCGCATCCCTGCTCGTAGATAGTGGTGCAGTGATGCTGAAAAATGTGTCCTCATTTTTTTTTTTTTACTTTGTACTGGACTCCTCATGGCAGCCATGTTGGACTTCCCTGATGTCACACATGTGTCACCGTTGTGCATTTAGCTCCGACACAACGACGGGGGGGGTGATGACTCTCGTTTATTCACCTCTTATCTCTCCCTTCCCTTTGTGTCACTTTTCTGCCGTTTACTCCTTTAGTCACTGCTGGTTAATGACTCAGTCGTCATTAATGGGTTGTTTTGTTCTGTCTGTAATTTGAAAGTTCTTCAATCAAAACTGTGGTTTTGCCGCTCAGAAAAAACTTCAGTCTGCACTAGGCATGAAAGAATATATCCTGATTTGTTTTGCTAAGTTTTTCAGCAATACTCAGAATCCACATTAGTGATTTTAAAATAGTTCAAAAGTTTCCCATATCACAGTTCTGTTTTTTTTTTTTTTTTAGATTTTATCAATATGGTGGGTCGGGTTGCTTTACCGTGTTTGGTGTAGATTTGCTTTTCAGCAGAAAAACAAAAAGGTTTCAGGGAGTAAGGAGGACAGGCCATGACAACTGTTAGAACACAAAATGTGAGAAGGGGGTTGAAAGCATGATGGGAACCAGGAAGAAAAGAGGAATTTATTGGCGGCCCTAATGGCAAGAAAGTATTGAAATCGGTCCTTTTTGTGCAATCACAAAATACAGAGAATCGTTCTTAAATCTCAGGCTGCATTTTAAAGACTATTCAGTTCAAAGCAATTAAGTTCATGTTAGATCAGTCTAGTATTTTATATTTCAAAGCTGACATATTAAACTACAGACTCATTAAAAAAATTCAAAAATAACACCTCATTTTCCATAGTTGCTATTTTAATTTAAAGCTCATATTAGAATACAGTGAGATTTACACATGGGAAGTAGGTTCCATATAACTAATGGGACTAAGCCAGTCCTGGAATGGTTGCCAGACTTTCAAAATAAAACCTCTACATACTATTCAAGATAAAAGCCGTTATATTTCATTAAGCAAAGTATTGCAGCTTGGGTTTGTCGGTACCGCTGGAACTTTGGCAAAATTTTTGATAAAATTAAAATAAAAGCATCCGTTTTTCATTGTTACTAGTTCAGTTGAAACTGATAATAGAATACACTATGATTATAGCCTATGACGTA
>NC_046368.1:17864188-17984188 GCF_011125445.2 Fundulus heteroclitus
AGCAATAAATTCAGGTGTAGTTCCTTTAAAGAGCAAAGCTAAGTTATTTGTGGGCAATACATATCTGTTCAAAGAGGTTCCTCAGAAACGCATCCTTTAAAGAAGATTTTCATCCAAACAAAAAAACAATTATCCAAAAGGTTAGCGTGACTATGCAAGGCCTGTAAAGTACGGCCAAGCTTGCAAGTTCCAGAGTTGTCATTGTTTTCAGTTTACTCTTCATTTGATCACAATTTCCAGACAGTTAATAAATTGGGGAAAATCTATCAAGTTACAAAACAGACAGAGGTAGGAGAAAGACATCTTCTTGAGCCATTTCTAATTCATACTTTGCTGGCACATAATTACATGTGCTGGCAAAAGTGAAACATAATTTCATCATTTTATGTCTGCCAGCGTGAAATTATGTCCCTGAGGCTCATTGAAAATATTTATACGGTATATATTTGACACCTAACCGTCACATGGCAGCTGTGAGCCTGCCAACAGCTTATTTTTTTTCATTAGGAAAAAAAAAAAGAAGCTGCCTCAAAAGAAGAAATATCACATGGCAGTCATGACTTGGTATATTGTGTCCTTTTAATCCATGTGTATAAATCTGCAACTGGTGCTGCTCCACATTCACTCGTTTATTCTCTGGCTGGTGGGTTTTCTCTTCCCTACTTTGTCTTCATGTACTGCTTACGTATTGGCTTCCCTTTGAGCCGTAACTTTAGGGAGTTTTTGGTCTTGTGTCAATGGTGGTTCAAAATATCTCGGTTCGATGTGTTACTACAAACTGGAACAACCCGCAGGCCACTCGTGGTGCTGCAATATGTGTTCGATATTACAAAAAAACAAAAACAAAACAAAAAAAAACCTTCAAGACCTACCTGTCGTTCTCACCTCACCTTATTTTTGCGTTTTCTTAATTATTGGTCATCTACAAAATGTCGCTCCAAATAAAAATGGATGTTCCACGGTACCACTGATCTGTTACCCAGCAGGCATTTCACTGACCTTAAACGTTGCTGAAAATAAATGTCGGTTTTAAGAAAAAAACATTAATTCAGCGTCCAAAATCAAAGTTGAAAACCAAACACGTCGAACGGTGTCGTTAACGCACCACTGATTCAGCTTTGCAATAGTAACCATTTTTTAAGTTGTTCGTCTAATCGCAGAAATGACATTTCGACGTTGATCGGACTTGCAAAATCGAAACAAAACTCGACGGCTATCCAACGCAACTACCTGTGTTGATTCAACGATGACTCGACCTCGGCTGGGTTTCCCCAGAAGTCGGTGGCAAATAAAACTTCAACTGCTTTCTTTTTGCTCGTTTCTTGCCATCAGATGAGTTTCTCGGCTCTTTTTTTTTTTTAAGATTTATACTATTGTGTGACTCTGCCTCATTTCCCTGTTCTTTCCCTACTCTGTTTTCACTGTGACTGTGATGTGTCAGCTTCTCTTTTCTTGTTTCCCATTAACATCCCACACTCCCACTACCTCTTTCTCTCCATCTCCTTGTGTTCTGACTTTGCCTCTCTACGAGTCACCTTGTCTCTTCTCTCATTAAAGACCGCTCTCATGTACCTTTCAACCCGTCTCCCTCTTCGCTGTCGCTTTGTTCAACTTTCTCCTGTGTGCCCCGTGGGCTGTCATGGATGTTCAAGCGTATTTGGGTCGATGTCTAAGTGTCTGCCGTCGCTCAGCCGAGCATGCACTCAAGTTTGGTCCGACGTAGCGACCGCTAAATTGATTTTGTCCTAATGAAAGCCGAGTGGTGGCAGTCATCAGGAGTGTTTTTGCCTATAGAGGATCACTGAAAGTCTGAAAGCTTTCACTTTGCGTTTTTAGAAAATTATTAGTAATATTTGTCTTATTTGAACTGTAACAAAATGCTCATTGGATTCAGAGATTTTCAGCCGCAGCTTTGTTTCTTTTTTTTTTTGCAAATTCCCAGTTTTTGATCCGTCTCTGCTTATAAAAATCGTTCCATGAAAATATCTTTCCTGCTTTCATGTGGTTTGTAGATTTTACTGCCTTTTAGCGGACACTTTTCTTTTTCCTTCTTTTTAATCAGCTAAAAACAATTGATTTCCTTGGGCAACACATGAGAGATTGAATAACTGAAAAAATAGTGATGGTTTGAATCAATGCCCATCTCAACAATCTGTCGAGGAGAACATTTGACAGCTCTAAAAGTGCATTTTGGTTCACATTTTTCTCTTGCATCCATGTTCTTTTCTTGACCCCGTGAACTTTGAGTTTGCTTTGGTCTGCATTCTATTTCTTTGGGTTAAGTTATTCTTTTGTTTTTGATGTTTTGCTTTGTTTACTAGTGTTCTTTTGCGTTTTAGTCGACCTTCTGGTCAGCCCGTGTTTATCAGATAATCTCCTGTGACTTTCTGCATTGTTTTCATGCATCTGTGTTCTCTATCTAGATTCTCTCAGCCCCTTAGGCTCGCACCCTTCTTAGCTGTCTTTTCCCCCCTGTTGATTAGACTCACCTGGTCCTGGTTTCTACTAATCAAATCCTCTGGATGTTTTAAGACGGACTATTTGCTCCGTGCCTTGCGGGATCCTCTGCTGCTCATTCATACTCTTAAGAATTGCTTCATGTTTTGGGTATCTGGAAGCTCTGGACTTTGTTATTTCATTAAAAAGCATGTCATTGAACATAAGATTGTCCCAGTCTTACTCACAATAAATACAAAACCATCACGTTTAATGTTTGCGCAACGTGCCAGACAGGAGACCGGAAAATTCAGGCAGACGAGGAGAGCGTTTTAACAGATTTATTTTTAAAGAATAAACTGGTGGGAGACAAAGAAACGTCCAGAGGCGCAAGCAGTAACCACTGGAAAAGCAGAGCACAGGTTAGTGGCTGCCGAAGAGTCTAAGGTTATAAAGTCAGAATCCAGGCAGGGTCCAGGGTTCTGTTAAGTGGACCTCAGTTCCTCGGGTAAGCCGGCAAGCATCGTTGGAGTTAGTGATGACTTTGCTGACTTTAAGCGCTGGGCATGTGTTTGGCAGAATGGCCGAAGCCTGATCGGGATCCAGGGGACAGGCAAGGGTCATGCACGGGTAATCGGAGCAGGGTAGACAAATCCAAGGGTTAGGCGAGGTTCATTGGTTGTGGCACAGAAAAGAAGTTGAGGTCCAGAGATCAGCAACTTGGTAGAGGTCGTACAAGGCAAGGCAGGGCAACGAAATCCAGGAGATGTGATCGAGGTTGCAAAGGTTCCCGTGGAAGTTCCCCTCCAGTTTTCGTGCTCAAACAAACCTTTTAAAACGCTGGCTGAAATTTGCTGTCAGCACGTTGTCTGGTAAGGTAGGTTTATGCCACTGTTATTATGAAATCTTTATATCAAGGCTTTGTGCTTTACCCTTTGCACTCTGTATTGGTGGTGGCAAGAGATCTTAAATTGTGAAACATGTCACGGTATTTCTCATCAAAGTGAAATTTGCCTCACAATGTGCTATCCAGTTTTTTGGAAGAATGTGTTCTTCTGGTGAGGTTAAGTGTAAGCTATTCTTATGAGCCTTGGATGTGATAGTGAGTGCTTTATGGTTTCACCCTATGTTTGAGACTCCTCCTAGTCCACAACATCTTTCGTTGTTCGTGCGGCAGTATTTTGGATACCCAGTAGAAGAGAGAAATGATGACAGGAAGAGAAGGTATTACAGATGAGTTGTAAGCCCAGAGAATACTGCAACCGGCAAACTGTTAACCCCTGACACCCAGAAGGCTTTTATGAGCAGTCATCCAGCTGCTGCAGGGGAGCAAAGGGCCTCAGCATCTGTTTGTCCGCAGCCCTACCGTGTAAGGCTGTGTTAAGATAAAAATAGCTCAGTTTTTACCAAAGCATCTTTTTTTCCTTAATTCAATCAAAATATCAACTACGTAGTTTGACCACGCTAGTTTTTAATTAGCCAGGACTGCATTTAAGCAGTTCGAATCCAAATTTATAGTTGAAGATCTAAAATGCTTGGACTGATCAAACCAGACCTGGATATTTCAACTCCAATTTGAGATTCCTGAAATTTTAATTTTTGTGAAAACACAATAAGGGAGCATCAAAAATTATTGAAACTGTATTGAAATATCCTACACTGATTGCAGATTGTGATTTGTAATACCATTTCTCTATATGAGGAATGTAAAAATGGATGTGCTTAGTTTGTATGCTTAAGGTCTCATTTCCTCAGAGAGATCTGTTTTATATAAAACCATTGTTTTATATAAACCTCCCCGTAGTTTTAAATCATAGGAATCAGGCTTTGACTCAAAATGTCCTTTTTCTGTGCTTGCAAAAGTCACCAAGGTGTTTTTTTTTTTTATCAGAAGAGGCTGCAGCTTTTCAGCACCAGTGCTTGACTGACCTACTTCAATAGGAAACCACAGAAGTCTGCAACACATGTTTAATGGATCTTTGATTAGTTTTACTCACCAAATCTTTCACTTTCATGCCAAGTAGTTCCCTTGCTGCTTCAGTGTGGTTGGAAAACGCCCAGTTAATGCTTGTTTGCAGTCATTTTCTGGAGGTGTCTGGAGGTTTTAAGCTTCACGTAACCGAGAAGAACACGGTTGCCTGGTAGGTTTATCAGTCATGGATATCAGGGTTCTGATAACCATATTTACTCAAGCATTCTAATCTGGTGGCAATTTGTCTGGTTAAATCTTCTTGCCATCTCATTGAACTGTTCCGTTGTTGCTTGAGGTTTGCTACTGGTGTTGAAATATTAAACAAGTGAAGGTATCACTCCTGTGAAAGGCCTTTATGAATTGCATTTTATCATATATACCATATTTTGTTCTCACCGGGTTTTATTTTGGTTATCTATGAGCATGAAAACATATTTGCATATAGGCCTAAAACGATTATAGTTTGGCTAAGGCCCAAAAACCTATTAGGTAAGACTCTGGAAAGGATGACGGTTTGGTTTAGGCTGAACGTATTAAAGATTTATGGCATATTAACATGTTTGTTAAAAGCTAGACACATTTTTCGCATAGGTTACAATTGAAATACTTACTATAGATCTTAAAAACAAAGCTTTTAAAATCCTGAGTTCTCAAGAATATTTTCTATGCAATGTTTTTAACCTGCAGTGTTCTTGAAGATGTCTTCTGTAATGAGCTGTTAAAGCTGCAGTACATCTTCCTATAATTAGTGAATATGATCAAATTGTAAAATTGAACAAAAGAAGCAGTTATTAGATAATAACTGCATGTAATATAATTTAATATAATTAAATTGACTTTCACTTTTTCTCCTGCAACCTGATGACTTGGCATTCTCCTTTAAGATTTTTTTTTTTCTAGAGAGCAGAATTCATTATTGAAGTAATTATGGCAAGTTGTCCACATCCTGAATCACTCTACCACCTCCATGTCTGACTGGAGGCATGGCGTTATATTTTTTTAAATAGCGCCTGTTTTACAGCAGATGTTATGGAATGGATTCCATTCTAAAAAGTTCAGTTTTTGCCTTATCAGCCCACAGAATGTTTTTTTCCAAAAGGGTCGGCGATCATTGGGATGTTTTCTGTCAAATTTAGACAGGCCTTTATGTTCTTTTGGCCATCGGCGGTTTACAGCATGAAACCGCCCCTTGTTTGCAATTTTTGTCCGGGCGCTTTTCCTTCTGCTGGATCACACAAACTGACCTTGATTGAAGCAAGTGAGGTCTGCTGTGCTTTGGATGTTGTTCTGGGATATTTTCTAACCTCCTGGCTGAATTGTCGATTTTGCTTTTGGAGTAATTCTGGCCTCTTCTGGGAAGGTTCTCTTATTTTTCCATATTTTTTCCTTTTGTGGATGATGGCTGTCTCTGTGGTTTCCTGGAGACAAAAAGCCTTAAAATGACTTTAGAATTATGCCTTTTCTGACTAACAAATATTAATGACTTTGTTTATTTTCTGTTCTTGAATTTTCTTAGATCTGCGTATGAAGTATTTGCAATTTGAGATCAGACAGGTTTTATTCAAGGCATATTATTCAACTTGGTTCTAGGGGCCATGCAATAATCAGGCATGGTTGTGGCTAGTAAAGAAAAAAAAAAGTCACAATTGATTAATGATTTAGCAAGGGGGGGGGGGTCAATCATTTTAATATTTTCAGAAAGGGTCAGGGTGGTTTGGATATTTTTTTCCTTTAAAAGGCAAAATCATGATTTGGCAACTGCTTTTTGTATTTACGAAGGCTATTTGCTAGCATTGTGTGTCAAATATAAGTAAGCATCGTTGTTGCAGTTTGGACTATTGAAAACCAATCAAATCATCTTTATTTATGGGGTAGAGGAAATGGAGGCTCACCTAGTTACTATACCACAGCATTTAAAGTATAACCCTACAGTCTAACTGTATGGTCCAGACTAAACAAGGATAACTCTGTATAACTGAGATTAGAGTCTATTCGGCCATGGATTAAATCAGGGCAGGAAAACAAGAATGTATTAGTGAGATAATTGCAGTAATTCAAAACTCTTGCAAACACTGTTTTTGCTTCTTCAAAGTGAATGTGCAGTCATATTGTGACCATCCTGCTGTCTCAGACAGCATTCTTCCTTGGGTTTAAACTGAAAGTCAATCGTTTTATTTATTTATTTTTTTTGTTGTTTTGTTCTCCTCAGACACAAGATAAGCCCACATCGTCAGTGCATATAATTGGTGCATATTGAGTGAAAGTGGAGAGATAGCAGACAATGTTCAGCCCACAACAAATCATTTCATAGTTGTCTCTTTGTTACGTAACTGCATGAATCATAGGAATTTATTTTTCTTTTTTCTAAGAAAAAGATGTCTTTTTTTTTTTGTTTTTTTGTCTTTAACCCAGCTATGTGGAGACTACTTTCCCCAGCAGGGTCTTCAGACAGTTACACTATAAGCAATGGCAAGAAGCCTCTCTCTCTCTCTGTCTCTCTCTCTGTCTCTCTCTCGCTCTCTCCCTCCTGACATCCCATAATACTCAGGCAGACGCCCGCTCGTTCCCGATTGGTAGAACTGTTGCCAGGGAGCGTTGCCGTCTCAACGTGGATAGAATCTGTTGTCTGGTACACTTTAGACATGAGAACAACTGCAGGATCTGAATATTTATAACGAGGGGACTGTTCATATTGAGATTGTATAGAGGCAACATAAGCAAGAGCAGGAGGCTGTGCTGTTGTTCTGGCTCACAGCAAACTTTTCACTCGGTTTGCCCTTTGCATCCATTCTTTCGCTTGAAGTGAGACAGTAATATATATGGGGCTACTTTTGTGTCACTTTATTAGTTATATTGCTGGTTGGGGTTACGTTTTTGCTTGTATCATTGCGTGAAATCCACTTTACTTTAAGATTTAACTCACTTGAATTATTCCAAACGGCCCGAAAGGACTCTAACTTGAGTGAGTTTGTGCTTAACCCTTACCCTATTGTCATTTACGCAGCAACAGTGGAACCGGTAATTGAAATCTGCAAGTGTATGAGTGATCGTGCATGTGTTCGTATGCCATCTGGAGGATCCTCTCGTGTCTGTTCAGATAAGGCTGGACCTGCTGCTACGCTTAATAACACCGTGCGTAGGTATGAGTCCTTGATTTAAAAATGGATGCAACACATTTTGAAGAAAGCAGACAAAACACAATCATGATAGCATTCCCCTCTCATACTGCAACTAAAGCGAAATAAGAAAAATGTCCGCAAGTGCAGAAAGCCAGAAGTCAGAGTCGGGCATATAATGATGATTGTAAAAACAGGCTTTGGTGTGCGAGAAAGTTTGAGACGGAAAGGCAAACTCTGGCAGCGAAAATGGGGGCACCAGTTTTCGAGTGAGTGCTGTCCGAGCTGCCTGTTGTTGATGTATGTATGTATGTATGTATGTATGTATGTATGTATGTATGTATGTATGTATTTATGTATGCATGCATGCATGTATGTATGTATGTATGTATGTATGTATGTATGCATGCATGTATGTATGTATGTATGTATGCATGTATTATGTATGTATGTATGTATGTATGTATGTATGCATGCATGTATTTATGTATGTATGTATGTATGTATGTATGTATGTATGTATGTATGTATGTACTTGCAGCTGACTGAAAACATTTTTGGTCATTTTACTGGAAAAATGAGGACTTTGATGCAAAGTAAACAACCTTTTTTTGGCGCTCGCTCTTTTTTTCTGGGCTAAGGGTTTAGGACTAAGGTGTCAATGAGGTTTAGATTGAGGTTAGGTAAAAAGCGGTAAAGGTACGGGTGAGTTTTAGGGCCAGGGTAAGGCGATAGAAAGGGTTGAAAATGAATGGAATTCAAGGCCCGGTCCTCGCTTTGTATTTTGTGAGTGTGTATAAATTGTTTTTTTTTTTTACCAGGATTGTACAAGGTCTGTATTTAATACAAGCAACGGTAGGTTGGAATTTGCATGTGGATATTTGTGTGTGCAAATGTGCACCTTAGTATTTTCTTTTGCACATGCTCCTGTATATTGCATCTGTCCCCTGTTTCAAATTCATTTATGCATACATTTACATAAATATGCAGCTATGTCTGTGTATATGTGCTATGTGGCACTCCACTGTCCTGTCTGCCTGACTCAACATATTCTCCGCTCACTCTCCTTTGCTCTTTCTCTCTCTCTCTCTCCACCCTCCCTCTTCCTCTTTTCCCTCTCTGCCCCAACCTCCCCCCCCCCCACCCCACAGCCCATTCCCTCCCTCCATCCCGTCCTTCCCGCTCTGCCTGGCTGGCACGTACATGCATGTCTGTAGACTCTGTACTGTGCTTGCTGCCGTGGCACGCGCCAACCTCACTGCAATGCAGCCCTGTGTGCATTAATTGGCAGAGAGAGACAGTGGGTATGTGGTATGCAGGATGGGAAGGGTAGGAAAAAAAAAACTAAGAGGGCTGGGGGTCGGGTGGTGGTGGGGAGGGGGGGTTATGGAGCTAGAGGCAACGTAAGGACACAATAGTAACAAAAACCAATGGACAGACGGGCGGACAAGCAGTCTGGCAGAAGGCCAGTGGGACGGACACACAGACAAACAGAATGTGTATTGCTGAGTGTGCATGGGGAGATTACCTGACTGTGTATATGTGGGTTTGTGTGCGAAGTGTGTGCGAGCAGGGGACCGAGTTTATGTCTGTTTGCATTAGCGTGTTTGCGGATGTGTTTCTCCGGCGTTTTTCACAGAGCTTTTTTTGTGCCCGCTCACTCATGTGTGCCTATATGTGGCGTGCAGATATCGCACACTGCTGTGGGGAAGCTCTTCCAAACAAACTCACTGACTCACCCTGCTGTAGTCAACCTTCAGTGATGTCTTCACTTTCATGTTTCCGCTGCAGCCGAGGAGCAAAAGTTTGCTCCGTTTAAACTTTCTCCACCTGAGGTTACTATGGCGGGGAGTGAGATGAGTCCTGACACTTTCAGGGAATGCGCTCAGATGTAGAAGTGCCCGGTGCTGTTTGTTTGATCCTCTCATAGTCAGAGGTAAAAGGAGGAAAGAGAATTGGAAGATTGAGATTGTTCCCATGTCCTAAAAGGGCATGAGAGCTGTTTCCATCACGCTTCTCAGTTTTTAAGCTAGCAGCCCATTTTTGGTGTACAGTGCCTTGCAAACATATTCGTACACCATGAACTGTTTTCATATTTTGCTATTTACAAGTATTTTGTTTAATGGTGCATCACAAACCGTAACTATGGGTTATTGTGAATTGAAATTATATTATTGCTAGTTATACCTGTTTTAAAAAAAATAAGAAAAATCTGAAAAGTGGAGGACGTGTTGTAGTGCTGCAGGCCTACAAATACTAGCCTCGTGAGACCATCCTGATCTCGCGAGCTTTCAAGGTTTCACTCGCAGATCAGTCTGGCTACTTTCGGTTAAAGAAAATTTGGAGCCGTTCACCAAACGAACGTCCAATCAGCGTTGGCTTTGAGGCGGATTGAGGTGTGACGCAACGAGAAGCGCGACAGTTCAGTCTAAAGAACATGGCGGCTTCAGCCGATGAAACTAGCGTTAGCGTGGCTATAGAGCAAGTTTTATCGGAATTACAGAGTATTTCTCTGCTGAGCTAACGAGCCTTTACCTGCAGCAAGAGTAGCTTGGCTTGTGGTTGTGTTTTCGTCGTTGCTCTGTTACGAGTGACGACAAAGCATGTTGACGAGTACATCATATGCTTCGTTGATCTGATTGGTTTATTTGGCCCGTCTATCACCAACATAGGCCAATCAGCTAACCAGTATTTTCGCCCCTTCCCAAAATTACTTCAACGGAAGGTTTCCAGATGGATATGCGAAGCAAATCTATCTTTTTCCAGCATGGACAGCAACGCTGGTCGGATTTGAATGGAAGTTGGAGGGATAGAATATAAGAAAATGCTGGAAATAAAGCTGTCAGAGAGAACTAAAGCATTGATACTGGGAATGAAGGAGAACATTGGACCAGGTTGACCTTCGACATGCAGCTAGTCTTGATGTAACATTGGCTAAGTCAAAGTCCAGACTTGACCATAAGGACTGAGGCAGTGGTTCTGTGATGAGGGGTGACGATAGGACGGGGGGAGAGACTGATGGAAGGATTGGGGCCTTCTACTGCAGTGATGCAAGTGTTTCTCCAGGCTGTCGTGCTCAAGACAGAGCTGGGCATTAAAGGGAAGCTCGGGCAGAGTCAGCCTATGTTCAGACTTTCACCTACGGTCATGAGATATGGATCATAGCCCACAGAATGAGATCTCTGAGACAAGTGTCTGACGTGAGCTTCCTCTCAAGTGTGGTCAGGCCTTAGCGGCAAGTTGACGAGCTTGGTCTTCTAGAGGGAACTTGGTGTAGAGCCACTGCTCCTCCGCTTCAAAAGGAACGCGTTGAGGTAGCTAGTATATTTTATCTGGATACCTGCTGAACATGTCCCCGTGGAGGTATTCCGGTATTCTCCTGGGAGGAGATCCAGGGACCGAGATTGCGCTGGAGGGACTACACGTATATCCCTTATCAGGCCTGGAAGCGCATTGGGATCCCAAAGGATGAGCTGGGAAGGTGCCATCGGGGAAAGCGATGCCTGGGTTACCTAAGTCACCCAATCTCAGATAAGCAGAAGACAATGGACGGATGGATATTTGGCAAGACCTGAAAGGTGTTTTTCACAGAACCTCTCCGTGAAAATCTGGCTAAGCTGGACCTGTTTGTTTGCTTAGAAGCTTAGCAAAAACATTTCAGTCTCGAGATGTGTAAAGCTGATTGAGACACAGCCCTAACGCCTCGCAGCTGTAATTGCAGTGAAAGGTGGTTCCACTAAGTAATGACACGGTGGAGCTAAAAGATAAAGATGACTTGTCCTCATCCTTTTACTTCACAATTATGAAGTAGTTTATGTATACCCATGTAAACGACACACAGCACTTTATAGTTGTATTGTGAAAAGAAAATTGAAGTTGTAGGGGTGTGAATACTTTTGCAAGGCAATGTGTGTCTACACAAACACAATAATATATTTCTTAGTTATCCAACACAGCACTTTAGCATTTTTTTTTTCTTAACCTCCCACACAGATCTTTGTGTTATGCATCCTTTCTGGGAGCTGCTGCGCTTCTTGTAGCCGTTGTCCTGTCACAGGCGCAACATCCGTCTCCTCTCTCATCCACGTCAAGCATCATCTATGGAGGACCCTTTTTATTTTTTCCTGGGCTGGTGGAAAAAAAGAAAGAAAAAAAAAAGGATCAGGAGAAGCAGCCGAGAAATGCCACCTAAATAAGTGGAGCTACCAAAGCGGAGGTGTAAATTAATCATTTAATTTATCAATTCATGTGCAAAATAGGGCTCGTGTGGAAACAGTGCTTTGCTCTGGTTGTGTGTGGGTGTTTTGGCAAAAAAGATGTCCTGGCATGATTCAGAGAACATACACGACACTTGCTGAAAAGTAAAAAAAAAAAAAAAAACCTCTCTCTCACTCTCTCTCTTCTTTTTTTTTTTTTTTTTTGTACCCTGCTATTGTCTCAAAAAGTGGAAAACACCTCTCTGCAAACTTCTCAAGCCTTCCAGTTTAGTAACGCCTGGCCGTGCGAGGGGAATGATGCATTCTCTCCAGACTTGCGTCAAACCGGCATTTCAAAAGTTTCGCTATTCCGTGTCTAATTAATTAACGGCGCGCACGACCTCTGCAGGCTTCTCTCATTTCTCTTTTGTCTGAGTCATTCCCCTCCCCTTCTCTTCTCCGTCGCGCACCGTATAGACATCCGTGTCGAAGGGGCATGTGGCAGAAGTTGCTTCGATCTAATTGTCTTTCCCCGCTCGTATTGTCCTCGGATGACTTTCTCTCTGTCTCAACTCTCCTCTCCTCTCCCCTCCCTCGGACTTTCTCTCTGCCTAGTCGCTGTCTCCGTCTGTAACTGTAGCCTGTGTTTTTCTCTCCCTCCCACTCTCTGCGACGTATAGATACTGCATTGATCAGACACACGCGCGCAGACACATGCACACACACTCGCCGACCCAGCCTCCCACTCCTTTCATCATTGATTCGCCCTGCTCTTCTCTCCCTCTCTCTCTCCCTTTCTCTATCTATCTCCCCTACATTCTCTTGCTCCCCTCTTCTCTCTGTACAGCAGCACTTGTTGAATTCAGCCCTCAGAGAGTAGAAAGCAGAGAGAGAGAGAGAGAGAGAGAGAGAGAGAGATGATGATAAGGAGGTATTGAGACAAGGCTCGAGCAGACCGTGAGCAGAGGGAATGGGGACTTGGAGGATATAGAGATAGGAGGCAGGAAGAGGGAAATGTCAGAGAAGCTTCTCTGAGACAGCCACTTTAAGGTGAAAGCGGGAGCTGGCCGGACGGAGAGGGGAAACATCAGAGTGCTGTCCTCTCTGTCTCTTAACTACTCCTCATCTGTCCCTGCTCCCGGCGGTGCTTAAAGCAGAGGACTGAGAGCAGTCTGGGCTAACAGTGAGCAGAATGTCTGCGCCTTAGCAGCAGGGGTGGGTGGGGGGAAAGTTATGTGCCGGTTTCCTCCAGGTGAGTGCTTTAGGTGCCAGGTTACACAGTAATTTCCCTATGCAGCCCTGCACCGGCTGCGCCTGTGTGCCTGTGCATGCATGCACACTTTTTATGTAAGTGAGGCAGAGTGCATGTGTGTCTGTATGGAGTTGGTGAAGTGGGAGAGAGTGAGTGAGAGAGGCTTTGTGTATGTCTGTGTGTGTGTGTGTTTGTGTGTTAAAGAGGCGGTGACATTTTTTTTTTTTTTTCAGTTTGTATTCCTGGAAACTGCTCTGCAGCATTGCTCAATAATGAAACTACTGCTTAAATGTATGTGTGTGTGTGTGTGTGTGTGTGTGTGCGCGCGCGGGTAGGTGGAGAGACGAAGACAATGATACCAGGTTCATGGAAGTGATGAAGGTGCAGGTATTCCTGGAGAATGTGCGGCGGAAGAATTCAAGGAACTGTCAAGAGTTTATGTGGAAAAAAAAAAAAAAAAATGAAATAAAAAAAAATAATCGGTCCATCCGAAGCCTAGAAAGAGAGCAAATGCTGACAAAGGTGTAGCGTCAGCAAAACGACGGAGAATCTATGAACTCTGACATGAAAAACTGTCGGTGCTCAGTGGGTTTTGTTGCTGAGTGGGGAGGGGGGGGGGGAGAAAAAAAAAGTTATTGTCAAGGCTATCTTCCCGGCCATCAAAGTCCAAAGCTGCAGGAAAACTGCTGTTCATGCATGACAACTAATACGTGGAATCGGCCTCAGGTTTCCGGGAACTAAAAGTCATGTCAAACAACATAGCCTGAAGTGGTTTCACAACATTTCTCATACAGTAGGCATGGCGTTGTGTGTGTGTGTGTGTGTGTGTCCTGTGGAGTAACTGGAGTAAGGCTCCTCCTTCCTCTCTCCTGTCTCAATCTCTCACCCACTGTCTTCGCATATCCATCTTTCTTTCACACTCCTCTCACTTCTCCCTCAACTGTATTCGTTTTCTCACTTAATTCCATCTCAGCGTTCAGTCTTTGCCTCCTCCTCTCAGTTGTCGCTCCTTGCATCTCCTCTCTCTCACTCTCTCTGTCTCCCTCTGGCAAATCTATTCATATTTCTCACTTTTTTTTTTTTTTACTTCTTTTTTTTTTTTTTTTTTTTTTGGTAAGAGATGTCCTCCATACATTTTTTTTGTTTTGCTTTTTTGGATTTTACAGATGTCTCTCTTGGTGGAAGAGTGAAAATCTGAGAGCCCATCTTCCTCTCCCCCTTCGGTCAACATGTCCCAGCTGCTCCATGTGGAGATCCCGAATTTTGGAGCCACGGTCCTGGGCTCCCTCAACGAGCAGCGGCTGCTGGGACATCACTGTGATGTATCCATACTCGTAAAAGGTGAGTTTTTTTTCTATTTTTCTTTTTCCTTGGGGTGATTTACTACATTTTGCACAAATGCTTTTTTACCTTCTCTCTTTGTCTGGGCTAGGTCAAGCTTTTAAAGCCCACCGGGCTGTTCTGGCAGCCAGCAGCCTCTACTTTCGTGACCTCTTCAGCAGTTCGACCAAGTCCCAGTTTGAGCTGCCTTCCTCCGTCACACCTGCTTGCTTTGAGCAGATCCTCACGTTCTGCTACACGGGGAAGCTAACAATGGCGGCGAGCGAACAGCTGGTTGTCATGTACACAGCTGGCTACCTCCAGATTCAGCACATAGTTGAAAGAGGCATGGACCTAATGTTCAAGGCGAACTCACCTCACTGCGACTCGCAAACGGCCGGCTCCTTGGAGGAGACGGGATCGGAGCCGCAGAGTCCTCTTAATAATGGCGTGGGCCTGTCGATGGCCAGCGCTCTGGGAACTCAGAGCTGGTCTACGTCGTCCCTAGTCTTACCGCAGCGGAAGATTAAATTGGAAGTGGGAGACCCGACGCCGATTTCCACACCCTCGTCGCAAACCAAGATCTCAACCTCAGAGCTGGGGAGTCGGCTGGTCAGGGCCTTCTACACAGCAGCCGGCGGGCCTCCTATTCCTGGTATGCCTACTTTCCATCTTCAGGGAACCGCCGGAGGTGGGGCAGGGGGTGGGGCAGGCGGAGGAACAGGTGCCGAGCGGTCCAGCCCAGGAGAGTCCAGCCTCCCCACCACAGACAGCCCCACGTCCTACCAGAACGATGACGAGGAGTTCGAGGAAGAGCCATATGACGGGATCACGGAGGAGACGTACAGTCAGATCTACGGACGTTCAGCTAACCCCTATGGGAGTGAGTACCACAGTATATTCAACCAAGTCTCGCTCTGCTTGCTTTTCACAAAAATTGACTATGTTTTTTATAAAAGGCGCACTGATAAAATAAATTTGGGATTGAATTCCAATTTGTAAAGCACAACCTTTCTATGTTCTTGTCAAGAACTCTTAGGTTACAGTAAAGTAATTTTTCCTACTTTTTGCACAAGTTGAAAGTTAACTGTCCATACTTGAAGGTGTTTATAATAAAAAAAAAAAAAAAAAAAAAGGTTTCTCAGAAACAGCCCAGTTACAGACCGGTTTCTCTCTGCATCGAAAATCTACAAATACAGAGAAATCCTGCAGAAAATGGGGCAGCGCCATCTGTACGAATGAGCCCAGTTAGCATTACTAATTATAAACTGTATCTTGTTTGCGTTCCCCTGTAGATTTCGTAGACCCATTATCTGCAGGGAGAGCTGGCCTAGTGGTCAGAGCAGGATGCGTGCGTCCTGAAAAGAGCCCGAGTTCCCCGTTTCAAATCCCACAGACTACCACTCTGGGTCCCTGAGCAAGATCCTTAGTCCCAGGATGCTCCTAGTGGCCGCCCATCGCTCCCTACAATGACAAATTATTATTAATATTATTATTATTATTATTATTATTATTATCTTAACTGTGGGATTTCCAAAAGACCATCCGTTCCTAAACCAGCATGTTCCTCAACCGAATCGAACCCTTCAAAAGGGATAAAGCAGAGCAACTTTTCTATGAAATGTTCAGCCTCTTGTTTCGCTGAAGTCTCAGACCTGTTTTTAAAAGCCAGTAGCTTAGACGAATAGCTGAGATGCCTTCAAAGAAAACACCTTTTTACTTCCAAGAAGCTTCTTCCACCTTTTATGCTTGCGTTTTTTTTAGTTTTAAGCACATCATTCATGCTAAAATATTTGAGTGTTTTTCCTGCAGTAACAACTTCCACACCAAAGAGTGTCGTCTTCAGCATGAACAGATGGGACATAGGTATGGAGCATTCGCTGGTCGGGAAAACAAATCAGGCTTCTTAACTTTCTGATGGCTTATCAGGGCCAGTTCTGTGTAAAATTTGTCTGATTTCAGTCAATTTCTTGGTGCAAGAGCTCCATAACACTCTGAATTGAAATTTGATGAGTTTTATATTGCAGTTCTGAATAAGCAAATTTATTCCTCCGCTGCCTTTGGCTAATGTAGGATATTCATTCGATATGGGATTAATCTAACTTAACCAATCGGATAAGACCCAAAAAATGACTTGCAAAACATAATTGTAGGGATTCTCCAGATGCTTTAGAAGAAAGATCCACATTTGTGTCATCCCAGTTACATTATTGAGTCTTTCATAAATGATGTATCCTGCACAAGCAAGATGCTGCGCCTGCAGAGACTGTGTGGGTTCTCCTGTTTTAAAGACAGCCTTATGGAGTTAGGATCGGAGTGCACGGAGACCAAAAACACAGTCCTTATCACAGCCACAGCAGCTGGCCTTTGCATCACTTTTAATGACCCTCCCCCCACCACCACCACCAAACACACACACACACAGACAATAGTTTCACACTGATGCGGACGTCCCTATCCATGCAGGCATCCCACATATTTAGTTGTGTTTGCATTTACGAACAGGAAGCGGTTCTGTGAGATACTCACAGACATGGCATACGCACGCTCTTCCCATCGGTCCTTTTCTTCACTTTCAAACTGAAAGTCTTAACACGGGGTTTGTTAAACTCTAGAGTTTCAGTAATTCATGAAATCAACTCTATCTGCAATCAGGCAGAGCACCACAGGGTGACATTGTTAGAAATTTGAGAACCATGCACCTCTTTGTGTGGGTGTGTGTGTGTGTGTGTGTATGTGTGTCTGTGTTCTTGTACTTGCAGCTGAGTGAGAATATTTTTGGCCTATTTTACTTGTAAAGTAAGGACTTATACGTAAAGTGAGGACCTTTTTCTAGTCCTCACTTTTTTTTCCAGTCTCTGGGTTACGTTTAGGACAAAGGTGTCAATTAGGTTTAAGTTAGGGGGTGAAAATGAATGGAAAGTCAATGAAAGCCAAAGCAAGGTCCTCTCTAAGTATTTAAAACAAGGGTTTGTGTGCTATATGTGAAGTAACTTTCACATGTACAAAAAGAAAATCTACTTTTTTTTTTCAGTGTGTGCATGTGTGTTAGAAGTAATGCATTCATCGCTGTTCTCTCTAGTTTGCATTTGTGCCCACATGCCGTCAAAGAGGGTTTTTTTTTTTGGGGTGGAGGAGATCCAACTGTTTTATGGATTTGGACCTCTCCAAATGTCAGGTTACTGATGCAGCATCATGACTTATCTGGGATACGTCTGCAACGCTCTGAAACATTTATGAAACACAATAAACTTGCATCAGATTACCCAGGCTGCCTCACAAACTCAGCTGCAAATCCTTTTATTGTCGATAAGGGAACGGGGAGCGTTGATAAGAATGGGATTTTGCTTTTCGCAACCCATACAGTCCCTTGCAAAAGTATTCCTACCTCTTTTGCCTTTTCCCATTTCGTTATATCACAACCTCAAACTTCTAGCTTGTTGAGATTTTTTAATTTTTTTGCGGTATACCAGGGACCTCCAACTCCAGTCCTTGAGAGCCACTGTCCTGCAACTTGTGAATGCATCCCTGCTCTGAGCACACCTACATTAAATGTCTGAATCATTGCGTCAGCATGACATCCCGTTCTGCTGAGTCACCCGTTTCATTCAGGTGTGTTGTAACAGATGCACAGAAAAGCTACGGGACGGCGGCTATCGAGGAATCCCCGCCATCCAGCACAGGGTTGTGAAGTGGAAGGAAAATGATAAATGATGTTTAGCGGTTATTACATCTCCATACATCTTCTCATCAGCGTCTCTGTCCCCACTAAAGGGAAAACGTCTCACCAGCTGCCACCGTGTTTTAATATGGAGGCAGTGCGTGCAGGCTGATCTGCAGCATTGGTCTTTTACCACACGCAGCATTTTGAATTTAGGCCAAAACGTCCCCTACATTGGTTGTGGCAAACTGCAAACAGGACTTCCTATGACTTTCTTTTGAAGATGGCTTTAATCTTGCTTGTCTACCCTAAAGGCCAGATTTAGCCAAACAATTGTTGTCCCGTTGACAGATCGGAGTCAAAATGTTGCGCATCTTATCCGGCCCATCACTTTAAGGCCACGGACATGTCTGGGTAGACTTGGAGCTGTTTACTCGCTCACATTCTCTAACAAACCTTTCAGCTTTTTAGAAAACGGTTGTATTTTTTACTGAAACTATGTTAGAAGTCGGTGGACTCACATTGTCGTCTGAAGGAGATTCGTTATATTAGATATCATTTAGGGGTATTGAAGTGAATATAACACTATATTGAACAGTATTGAACAATGTATCAGGTTCCTTTCACTTCACACTTATGCACCAGTTTATGCTGATCCACAATAGATAATCCAAATTAAATACACCAAAGTTTGTGGTATGAATAATTTGCAAAGCACTGTAGTCCAGCACGCTGTTGTGACCTAACACCAGCGGTACAGTTATGTTTCTCTTTATGTCTCAGTTTGTTGGTTTTTGTCTCAAAATGTTTTTTTTTTTTTTTTGTTTCCTTTCGATGGGATTAGTCCAGGACAAGCCAGAGATGGCAGCGATGCCTTTGGCCTTGGAGAATCGCAACTGCGTGCTCATCCGCAGGGACCTGGTGGCGCTGCCTGCGAGCCTCATAAGCCAGATTGGCTACCGGTGCCACCCTAAGCTCTACACCGAGGGGGACCCCGGCGAGAAGCTGGAATTGGTCGCTGGTAAGCGAAGCGGACGCACACAAACTTCTTCTGACACACAGTTTAAAAAAAAGAAGTAGACATGGACAGACACCTGTGATAGACTGGCGTCCTGTCCAGGGTGTACCCCGCCTCTTGCCCATCGACAGCTAGAGAAAGGCACCAGCACCCCTCGCGACTCCACAAGGGTTAGATGTATTAGAACTGGGGTGTCAAACATACGGCCCGCGGGCCGGTTTTGGCCTGCCAGACAATTTAGTATGGCCCGGTGGCTAAATGCATTATCATTATTCAACAACGTTTTTTTTTTTTTTTTTTTTCCAGTGTCCTGTCTGGCAATGTGGCAATAAGAATTGTTGTCTTAATGCCAAAAAGAGCTCATCAGATTTGACTTTCACAAGTGGAACAGTACAGCTTTTGCCATAGTGCTCCGCTTGATTTATGAATGTGAATAGTTTTATTATGATTCATGCGGGGAATATCTCAAATGATATGGACACTACAAAGGAAAACTAGGAGAGGAAAGGAAGAACAAGAAGAAAAAAGAAAAGGTGAAAGAAAGAGGAGATAAAAGGAAGAGAATGATAAAACAATTATTGAAAAAAACATGTACTCCGTTTATTTGAAAATCTACAGTTCCTATATTGTCCACGAGGGGCGCTGTGTTTTAATGAGCAGAT
The DNA here is from genome assembly GCF_011125445.2 of Fundulus heteroclitus. Classification (NCBI taxonomy): domain Eukaryota; kingdom Metazoa; phylum Chordata; class Actinopteri; order Cyprinodontiformes; family Fundulidae; genus Fundulus; species Fundulus heteroclitus. The sequence goes on from NC_046368.1 coordinate 17,883,822, forward strand.
GGTAGCACTGAGCTTCAGATGTGGAAAATTGATTTTAAATCATTTCTTAATTTTTATCAGTTTGATGTATTTTGTCATGTAGGACAGTGTTTTTAAGTTCCAAAAAATGTTTTTCAACATTGTATAATCACTGTGATCAGTTCTTATGCATAATGCACAAGTAAATGTTTAACTGAGTAAAAGTATTGTTGAAATTACACATACTTTTCTTAAAAACGCTGAGGTTATTCATAATATATTGTGTAAAAATGAAATTCATATAAAAATCAACAACAAGTCCACTTTTATTAGTTCTATTTAATCTTGCAATGAGTTTACTCGTGTGGCCCTCTTGAGATCAGATTAAGCTGTATGCGGCCCCTCAACCAAAATGAGTTTGACACCCCTGTATTAGAAAATGGATGGATGGATGGACAGACAGACACGGATAACGTTAGTTCTGGAAACCATGGCATTTTAATTTAAACTCCAGTACTTTTAATATTCAATTTCACTGATAGTACTCACTCAAACTAATACACCCAGGATGTCGGAGAGATCCTTTACCGCAGATTAGAAACGCAATTTGTGGATCCGACAACAAATCAATCATGACCCAGAGTGTTTACCCCCAGCAAGCCGTCAAAGGTGTTTCTCTGGTCGTTGTCACATTTACTTGTTGTCCATTTTGATTAACTTGAACACTCTTAGAACTAATAGCTGTCATAACTAATTGAAAACATTTTCACTAAAGAGCTGCTCGCCGAAATCAGGAGGCGGTCGCAGAGCGTGGGCAGTTTAGACATCAGATAATTCAGATTGTTTGCAGTGTTGGGTTTAAGTCATGCTGGGGACTTGGTCTGTATGAAAGGAGTAAAACAGAGCTGCAGCACTCTTTTGTGGAGGTTTGAGACTGGCGTATGGACAGCCATCTCTGCAGATATCATCAATCAGGGCTTTATGGAAGAGTGACCGTGTAGAAGTCAGACTAAAGTGAAAAGCATATGACTGGCTGTCGGGAGTTTGCCAAATGGCCCCTACAGAGCTCCGATAATGTGAGGAGAAATACATTTTTTTTCCCTCTTGTTATGATGACACAAAAGTTGAATGATGTGGAGCGACTGCCAGATATTGCTCTTAGCGATCAGTAGAGAAGACGCTCCGGATGGTCAGGGACCACTCAGCGCGCGGGGAGCATGGCGAGAAGTGGATTTTCCCTCTTTAGCGTTGAATAGTTTCGAGCAAAAATAATTGAGCCATAATTCTCCACATGCAATTTTCCTTAGTGACGCAGGGGATCGCAGCACCATTAGCAAGTTTTGGTTAAGTCCCAAAAAGTACAGAAAGTTCAGAAAGTTCTACCATGATTAAAGTCAGCGGCGTTATGGATCCAGGGTGAATTAAATTAAGATCAATGACCATGTTTTATTACGTCTTGCTGTCAAATGTTGTCCCTCTCAAAATAAAAATTGATACTCCCCTAAATTATTTTGCTTTTTTGTCACAACACGTCTACAAAGTGTGGCTTTTGAACTCGGAAATATTGGTTTTCAATTGTTCACATATAAAAATGTGTAAAGTTTGGCATGAATTTGCATCCACCCCTGAGTCGAGATGGGGCTTTGTAAAAGTGCCTGTGCCACCTTAAATACTGCTGCAAATCTTTTTTTTCTTTTTCTTTTATATTTGGAGGGGGCATTCATTCTCTACCATCCTTTTACATTATTCTTAGCAATATAAGAAGACCATCAGGGCAATATGTTACTTATTTTTGCCACCCATAGCATTTTGCAGGTGGGCCAAAAAGTACATGTCTTTTGTACCTCCTTTCACTGCGTGACCTTAATGGCTTGCCTTCTTATGGCTTTCTTTCATCAGTCTCTTTCTCGTCACCGTTCTATGAAAGCCATACCAACGTAGGTAGACAGCCGCGTCTGTTTAACACTTAATTAAGTCCTGAAGGCAATCAGAATAAGGAGGAGAGACGAATAAAAATGCATGCCAAAGCTTTCAGATTTTTATTTTGAAAAGATTTTGAAAACCATGTTTCATTTTCAGCCCGCTTCACAGTGTTGCTTTACTTTGTTGTTGTTTTTTTTATCTATCACATAAAATCCCAACAAAAAGGCAGTTCATTTTTGTACTGTTGCTAAATGTGAAAAAAAGATGTATAAATACTTTTGCAATGCACTTTAAATGAGCCCTTGAAAAGCCATTGTTGAACATCTGATCTTAGAAATATGTACTGGATGATTTTCTTCCACTCGTTGCTTCATTTTATAGTTAAGTTTGGCTTGCTAACAATTAGTTTTGACTTCCTTAAAGGCATCAAATGTTGTAGTGACTAACAGATGAACTGGTACAAAAAGAGATGTAAAAAATAAAAATAAACTCCTTCTGATAGAGACATTGTTCTCATGGAAATTGTTTTCTGCTCATGCACCTCAGGAACCCAGGTGTTCATGACGCGAGGCCAACTCATGAACTGCCATCTGTGCGCCGGCATCAAACACAAAGTGTTGCTTCGCCGTCTTTTAGCTACGTTCTTTGATAGGTGAGTGCAAAGCAAAGCCCAACTAGGCAGTTGCCGTTCGAATGTTTGTTTTTTTTCTTCTCTTAGATGTGTGCTTGATTCCAGCGCTGCTGCTGCTGCTGCTGCTGCTGCTGTTGTCACAAATCAACTTTCACACTCCATCTGTGGTCATGTTGTGCAACGCAGCTAGCCGAGTGCGTGTTTCTGTGTGTTGCCACGTGATTTACTGTTCGTGTTTGTGGCTGACTCGGCCCCTGGCGTTTACTGTGTGTCCCCGTAGAAACACTCTAGCGAATAGCTGTGGGACAGGCATCCGCTCGTCCACGAGTGACCCCAGCAGGAAGCCCCTGGACAGCAGGGTCCTCAATGCTGTGAAACGTAGGTCCATTGCGCACCGCAATGTCTCATGCATGTCATGCGATGGCCCGCTGTTTGACCTGATGGACATCGATGTTTTGCTCTTGTCTTTTACAGTCTACTGTCAAAACTTTAACCCTAATTTCAAGGAGAGCGAAATGAATGTGATCGCCGCCGACATGTGCACGAACGCGAGGCGGGTGCGCAAGAGGTGGCTCCCCAAGATCAAGTCCATGCTGCCTGACGGCATGGAGGTGTACCGCGCGAGCATGGGCATGAGCGCCGCCGCCGCCGTCGGTCTGAACCTAGCCCTGAGCGCTCCTCAGGCGGGAGTGCCCCTTTCCTTCGAGCACGACTTGAAGAGCCTCGAGCAAAGGTTGTACCCAGACCGCAAGGACCCGCTCAGGACTCATGTGGGCAGCCCCGGCTCGGGGGCGGCGGGAGCAGAGGCCGAAGGTGAAGGTGACGCGGCAGCCCAGGAGGATCAGGAAGAGGACGACGACGAAGCCGCGTCGGAGGGGGCGGACCGGTCACTGGGGGCGCCGATTTTGGTGTCTGTTGTCGGATCAGGAGACGCGCCACCTGAGCAGGGGGCGGAAAGTTTCGGACAAAATCTGAGGCTGAACGGACAGTGAATGTCCCTCTCATGTTGTGAAATGTGTTTAACACTCACAGTTTCTTCTTCTCACTGTCTCATCCATCACTCTCTCTCTCTCTCTCTCTCTCTGCTCCTCCGTGCTTCCTTGACTGGGAAAGTTTGTTTTCCTCACACAAAGCTGCGGTCGCAACTTCTATCAGAAGAAGAAAAAAAAAACAAAAAAAAAAACGTTGGTCACACATGCATGCGCTCGTGTGTGTGCTTGTGCATTGGCATACTTACATGTAGTGAGAATAAAACACAGCTAGTAAAAGTATACACAGGCATGGCATTAGTCAGTGCAGAGCACGAACCTCGTCGGATCTGCGTATGCATCCAGTACTCGGGCTTCTGCAGCTTTATTACAAAGGTCAGAGAGCAAAACATGATGGCTGTAGTGATTCATCATATCAGTGCCACGCCACCAACAGCTGGATTGCAGCGGTTTGCAGTGTAATGTTATTTCATAAAATGACTTTGAGAAACTCAAAACAAGACCTCCTTGCATCACATAACTGTTGGGGAATATGTGTGAACATTAGCAGTATTACAGTTAAAAGTTATACACTGTGAAAGAATCTTTTCCAAAACAACAAAACAAACCTTCATTTCTTTTAACTTGCCTTGCTTTGGCAAGGTATCGTACCTCCTGAACCTGTCCACCTCACAGCGATGGACTTCGACGTATTTTATTTGGAATGTAAATGTGACAGACCAACACAAAGAGGCACGTGAATGTGAATCAGGAGAGAAAAAAAAGACGGTTTTCAAATCACAAACATTTGAATTCATCGCCCATAAAGTCAATGGCTTCTTACAACCACTCCTCACAAATTTTAGCAGCAAGTCTTTCGGAGTGCGTCTCTACCAACTGAGTTTTTTTTTGTTTTTTTGTTGTTTTTTTTTTGTAGAGGTGAACCTCTGCTCCCGTCTCAAGTCTTTGGAATCCAACAGTTTTATTTCCCAAGCATTGTCCTGTACTTAGTTGCATCCATCTTAGCATCGTCTTATCAGCCTCTTTGTCCCCACTGAAGAAGTTCATCTCCACAGCATGATACTACCACCATGTTTTACCAAGAGGATGATGACTTTAAGATTGGTTTCTCTGCCAAAACTAGTATTATGCTCTTAGACCAACAAGATATTTATTTCTTTTTTTGACCAGAGCTTGGTGCCCTACACTGGCTGTGGCAAAACAAAACAGACAACATAATGTTTTCTCTTTTTTTATTCCAACATTTTTTCTTATCTTCTCCTCACGCTTTTATAAAGGCCAGATTGTTGTAGTCCACAGCTAGTAACTTTCCTGTCAACAGGTTCTATTACTTGAGCTGAAGGTCTTCAATAGTTGTCATGTGCTTCTCCTAATACTGCTCTCTTTGCCCACCCTGTTATTTAGGGTGGATGGCCACGCCTTGGTAAGCTTCCAATTGTGCCATATAATGTCTATATTCAGACGATGGATTGACCAGTGCTCCACACCTGGAGATATTACTTTATTACCTAACCCTGCTTTGAAATGTCTAGAAATCCACAGATTTGCCTGCTGTGTTCCTTGATCTTATGTCATACGGTTTGTAATCAAACAAACCTCTGAAGCCTTCATACACCACTTTGTGCTGATCAGTCACATGCGTTCCCAGTAAAATACACTAAGGTTTGCATCTACAAGAAGTTAAAAGATGGAAAAGTTCAAGAGGTGCGAATACTACAAGACACTGTGACGTGTCTGTTTTTTTTTTTTTTGCTAATACTACTTTTTACCATAACCCTCCAAACAAATCCTAAAAAAGCCCCCCCCCCAACAAATCTATCACATGTATTTGCCGTTTACTCACGCATATCAGCCTGTGACATATCAGATTAGACTTTCAATGTGATGCCTGACCACACCTCCCAACCCACACACATGCACAAGCAAATAAACAGGCATACACCGACGCATTCACCCTAACATTTCTGTCATCCCAGCCCTTAATGTCTGTGGCGTTGTAACCAAATGGCATACCGTTCAAAAGAAAACCTTGCAACGCTTTTCAACTCCGAAAATCACCGAATTCTTGGAGGTACACGAGTAATAATGTCGAGGCTCGCATGCATTCATCCAGGCAACGGATGGAAAGAATCGCTGAAGAAAGCAGCGCAGTCACATCTCTGCATTGAAATACGTTAACAGCTACTATTGCCTGGAGCTGTGCCGTTAAAAAACCAGAAGCACTTTCTTCGTATCTTTCCTGGGGGGAAAAAAAGTCTGCCAAATGTTACAAATGGTCTCCATGTTGTCCTGCTTTGACTGTTTTCTGACAGAATTAGTTTGAAGTACTTCTTTCTTTTTATTTGGACGACGTCTACGGAGTGTATTGCCAGTTAAAATGGAGGAGAGGATATATGGAGTGCACTACACTGAAAAACAAACAAAACAAAAATAATTATGCCAGAGAGAAGTGCTGTTCCACCCTAATGTGGTGGTGTGATGTATACTGAGACTATGCTGTCCTGTTCCCATCCGTTTGTTGTTGTTGTTTTGCGCCCCCCCCCCCCCCTTCCTCTCTCTCTCTCTCCTATGGGGAAATGAGTATGTGGGTAAATTATTTAAAGAAAACTTTTAAGAGCAAATTACGCTGGTTTACAGCGTTTGCACTCAAGAGAGTTAAAGGGTGGGGAAGCCGAGGAGTCTGGAAAAAACAGACCCTGCAAAAGACTGCAAATCGCCACCACATTACCCTGATTACATACCCAATCAGACACTCTGCGGGCTAAGATGGAAACAACGGGTCTCTATTGACGATGACTGTTTCTGTATTTTGTTTGGGGTTGGGGGGTGTGAGGCCATGCATTTGTCATGCCTGTTTTCTGTTTTTGATGTCTGTTTTCACGCTTGTTGCCATTGCCATGCATAGGACCCAGTCCATAGAGCCTTCCATTATTGTTTATCCTTCACGCATTGATTTGACACGATGCGCCGTTGAATGTTGCCCACTGTTCTGTGCTTGCCGCGGGTCTCAGTTAGCAGTCGAAGCACATTTAATCAAAAGAGCAGACCATATTTTTATTTTTATTTTTTTTTTCCTTTTTGTCACAAATATTCTCAAAATGTGGTGATCATAAAAAAAAATTAAAGTTTAAGTAGTTGCACAAGTCAGATTAAGATTGTTTAAGGTGTTGCCCCCCCTTGATATATTTAACATGCTATGTATTCTTTTAGTGATATAACACTTTAGAGGTTGGGCCAAATTTGTCTGTCTTCTCGTACGAGTATATCTTGATTCTTTAGGGTAAACATTTAGATGGCCCTGCATTTTAAAAAAAAAAGGTCATTATTGCACTATAAATAGATCGTGTTTATTACGTTTACAGTTTTTTTAATTTTATTTTGTTCCCCTTTTGAAAGAACTGTAATCTGTCCTAGGTAAACCAGAGTTATGAATAGCCACAATGGTGGCTGAATGTAAATTGTAGCATTGCTTTGGTGAGGGTCACAGTTTCTTTTCTTTTCTTTTGTGATATAGTAAATTATTGAATCTCTTTGTCTATTATGTGGCTCCATTTTTTTCCTTCACATAGATTACAAACCTTTTCCAAAAAAAAATGAACTTTAAAATGACCTTTATTGACAGTGATGTTTTTACATGATTCTTTTTAAATTGATGCAAACAGGTCTTCCAGGGTGGTGGAGCACAGGCAGCAGTTCCCTTAATAAGTGTAAAATTGAGGTTTGTTTCAGGATTTTATCAATCTATGAATTATATTATATTGATCCAAACAACAACGTGTTTATCTAATGGTGAAATGTCAAGATTCACTAAATTATATCATCGTTTTTTGTCTAATTTATTAAAAGTTCCTCTTGTGAGGGAATAGATGAATAAAAAGATATACACATTGGGTTCACATCTCTAACTCTGTTAATTTTGTTAAATAATTAATTAAAAGTTACTTTTAAGAAAAAGCTTGCAGCTTTAAAACCAAACCCTTATCCCTTATTAAACTGGTTAAACAGGGCAGAGTTTAAAAGATAAAATGCGTTGAATCTGTATAATCTCTGCTTTTTAGACAGAATGTTTTATTACCCATTAAATCTTAATACCTAACAGAGTTTTAAGTACAGTTCTGAAAGATTGCAGTAACTGTAAGGGCCTAGGAAAAATGTGATATACTCCATCACAGCGATTAAAGAAGTATGGAGCAGTGCCTTAGACTGTGAATGTGGGTCTGTGCCATAGTCATTGTTCAGAAACGAACAAAACCAAGGAGGCTGTACAGATTAGACGTTTCTCTTACTGAAATTGTTATTCTAAACTTTAAAATGATGACTTAGCAACTACGCTGACATACTTTAGTTGACTTATTTTGTTCTCGTGTCATTTTTGAATGTAAAAACTGTACTTCCTTTACTAGTCACTGTTTATTTAAGCTTTTATTTTAACAATACGGCCTGTTCCCTATTAAACTCCCTCACATGCTGAGCAAGACAGGGCAATCTATCAAAAAGAAACAGTGAATAAAATCAGACTTTGATCCCTGTTAAACGTGTACATCCGCTCAAATGCGTCTTCCTCTGTAAACTATCACCTTCGCTCAGCTTTCTCACTTTTTAAATTACCTTTGAACTTCCTGTTTAGCTTCCAGGGATCTATTGTTTGTCGTCTTGCGCAGAGTAACCGACTGATGTTGCACTTTAAAATGAGAAATACTCAGAGAATGTCATGACTAGCCTTTGACAAGAATGAGCTCCGTCGGAGGTGCTTAATAGAAAAGAAAAAAAGACAAAGCAATGTGGGTGATTTTTTACGTGTTTCTTTGATGGAAAACAATGTCATGTTTACTGCGAGCTCAAATGAGAAACAGGATGGGGTTGTTGGCTGTGAAGAAACAATTTTTTTTCCCCCCCAAAATTCCTTTTTTTTTTCCTTCTCCATTTTTGTCTCTTTGCCACTAACTGAAAAAAAATAATGAACACTGTAATTTTTTTTTTTTGTCCTGCTCCGCTGAAAGGTTAACCCTGAAAATTATACACTGATATGCAAAAATTACACTTGTATCATAAAATGCATGCCATTCAGATGTTCACCCTAACCCGATGAGACCTCTGATCTTTATGCACCCTGTATTTTATGCTGAACAACTGTTTTTAATGTTTGCGAGCTGAGACGCGAGTCGTCTCGCAGTCAACGGGGCTGTATTTTTTTTAAACCGTGCACCCTGGCCTTTCATTGAATGTCTGCATAAAAATGTAATCTCCTGCGTAATCTGCGGCAAAATACTGACTAAGAGTGGCGTACGTACATAAACTAACTACCCCCGTTGAGTGTGCGTTTGAATCTTCTGAGAGATGCACCGAAAAGTTTGTTCGTCTGTGTCCTCGAACATGATGCCAGCACTTTAGAAGTACTTAGAAAACCGAAAGAGAAGAGAAAAGACATCAAGGGTGACCAAGGCTACAAGCAGCAGAGGACTAGATGCAACTTTTAAAGCCATGTGTTCAGAGCGCTGACAATCAGAAAAGGGATGAGGCCCACAGTGCACTATGGGGGGGTTGTGAAATGACTTGCTGTGCTATTGCTATTTGCTTTTGTCTTTCAGCTTGTTTCAGTCTGTACTGGCTTACTTTCAGAATGGAGGGACGATGGTGGTAACTGCAGCCTGCTTGGTTTTATGTGTGTGTGTGCGTGTTCGCAACAAGGACTGACTCAAACCTTGGTGCTCGACGGGCAGAGCTGTCCTCAGTTGGCATGGACCTTATCTGTCATTCTCTGGGCTTATCAGTGACCTGATGATGGACAACAACACAAATGTCTTGGGGTGTTTTTTTTTTTTTTTTAATGAAAATGTTATCATGCAACTGTATACTTTGATCACGGTCTTGTTCCTGACTATCAGCAGGGCGTGGCCCAGGCAAACTTGGATGAGGCTACTTTAGTGTTGATACTGCTTCACGAAAGAGAAAAAAAAAAAAATGTTGAAATGTTTATGCGCCTTCTGACTCAAGCATCAATAATATATACTGGAAATGCAAGTTGCCACTTTCAATGTTGCATAAGAATCTACCTTTCATTCCCATCATTGTATTTGCCATCATGGGTTTTAGGTTGTGTATTCTAAGAGTACCTTATTTCTTTAAATGCAATATAAAAACATGTCTGCTTTCTAATAAAAAAAAGTCCTTACTTCACCATGTACTGAGCAGCTTATTCATTTGTCTTTGTGTCTTTGTGTTCCAAGAGCTGAAAGGCTGTGTTTGGGGAGATGCCTATAGTGCTGACTCCATGAAACCTGGACACCACAGGGAACCTTATAGAAATGTGTTTTGCAAGTTCTGATGTACTTCTGGTTCAAACGTAGCATTAAGAGGTTGCCCAGAGAAAGAAAATAGTCAATGCTGTGTTTTTCCTAAGAAATATTTTACAAAAAAACATACATAGCAGATTTCTAAAGTTTTTTTGTTTTGTTTGTCTGTTTGTTTGTTTGTTTGTTTTTTGCAAAAGTTGCACATTTTTAAAAGCTTGCCTTGGTGAAAATGCCAACCTTTGTAAAAGATGAAAACTGACTTTTTATCTTTTAATTTTCAATTTTAAACATGTGCATGAGCAATCTGTTTTGCAAAGAATTGCCCACTATTTACAACATGACACTTTTTAAATTAGTGAGTGTTTTACAAAAGAGGAATACATGGTTGGATTGGTGCAACTATGCACGATAACAGTATGGGCACTCACTCACACGGTTTAGAAAAGGTGGGTTGCCAACAGTGTGTTGCCAAGACAGGCATAAAATAGTCCAGTAAAATCCAGTCAATAGTTGCTAGAATAATTTTTATAACAAATAATGAACAAAAAAAGGATTTAATTATTACAAATAATAGATAGATAGTTAATAAATACAAACCTTATATATAAATACTCTGAAAAGGAGCATGAAGAGGCCTAATATTATTTAATCCTGCCCCATTCTCCACACTGCTCACTACAATATACAACCCCCTATATACCCACTTAAGGAATTCTAAAATATTCTTAGTGATATATATATATATATATATATATATATATATATATATATATATATATATATATATATATATATATATATATATATATATATATCACTAAGACTATATACTATTTCGCAATTTAAGAATGTCATGGAGATAGTCTTTTAATTATCTATCAATGTATTTATGCTTACCATACTTTGCTTCTGTCTGGAACAATAAACGAGGTAAAACTGACCTCAACAAATCCCTGTTGCAGAAAGAGTATAAAAATGAATAAATGAAGAGAAAAAACGTGGATATGTCCAATAAGGTCAAAAAATGTGTTGGAGAATATAAATAAGACCACATTTTTCACAACTCGCGTGAGCTGAGCGATCGTTGCGCTCTGGCATCGACTTGCCATCCTACCATCTTTCTCTCCGGCAAATTTGCGCGCTGTGAGTTCAGCTGTGCAGATGCTTCTTACCTGAACTTTTCCGTAGATACGGATTTTGAAGAGATACACATATACTGTACCTTTTCGTGAAAGGCAGTGGCTTTTAATACCGACAATGGGAGACGACGCAGACTCCCCTCCCGAGAGGGAAATGAAGGTAAACTGTTGTGATGACAGATGCATGTGGAAGCTACTGCGTCAGTTCATTTTCTGTTTGTAGCTAGCTTAGCTAGTGGGCTCCCTGGTCAAATTCAACACCAAGTTAAGTTAGCCCTTTCACCATAATGTATTCAATAAACTATAACATTATCTTCTATTAAAAACAGTTGAATAGGGTTTATAGAATATTAGTTTAATGGTTTATCGGGTTAAAGTAGACATTTTTTTTCTAGGTTTGTAGCTAGCTAGAGCATTAGCACGATCTGGTTTACGTCAGAGGTTAATGAATAACTTTGTGAAACATTTATCCAGGTGTGTTACGGATTTTTCTGTGATGTCAAAATCTGTTTGCTTATGCGTAAAGCCGTCCGAGTTTTTATGTTGTGGGTGTATAACATTATTTAAAGAACTGGTCAAACTTCTGTTTACCTGTTTCCTCCTACCTTTTAGCTTGGAAGCATTAGCAAAAGCTCTCCAAGCATAGACAATATATTGAAAAGCATGATTTATACATTTTTAGTGAATCCGGCTTTGAAACTGAAGATAAACGTAATGTTTTAGGAAAGTGGGCCCAAAACCATTACAGCATTTTAAAGAACAACGAAGTAAAAGTCATGAAACTAAACAAACCAATAACTTGAAGAAGGCAAACAACGCGGCTAAAGGTTTGGTTAATCCCAAAATCATCAATACCCTTGGCATATAGAGGTTGAAAGCAATGTTTTAAGTTTGCCAAAATGCTTCTTTTGACTGGAAGTGATATGGATGATTGGCCCAGCCAGTCCTGATTTGAATCTGGTTGAGAATCTGTGTGGATATCTGACATGGGAGTATGCAGCTGATACAGTTGGCATATGTTCTTCAGCTGCTTTCTATCACCTAAAGAACATTTACAGGATTAATGGACTCATTTCTCAGCCGGATCTTGAAAATCTGATCCATGCATTTATTTTTAGTTGAATTGATTACCTCAACGGTGTCTTCATAGGTCTGCCTAAAAAGTTGATCAGACAATGTCCTGTATTATAACCACGTCTCTGCCGTTTGTAACAAACCAAACCGTGAAAATCGGGTAAAAATTCAGGGAGTTATGATTCATCTTAATCAGGCGAACCGCTTCCTCTGTACAAATAAATGCACCGGGGCTGCGTTCGCCTCAGCTCCAATAGGCAGCACCAGTCCTTGGAGCGTCTACCTATATAACGTTTATAGTCTGAATGGTCATGTCGCATTTTATCTGTTGTTCACGTCACTCTCCTGTCTCAAACTACACATCCACACCCAGCAGCAGCAGTTAGCGCTCCATAAAAGACTATTGTTAATAGCTGTGCTGCTTTCTTCTCACCTTCATCTTGCTATGATGTAGTCTTAATTTTGTCAGTTCCCATAGCACAACAGCTTTCTAATAATAGGAGAGAAGCGGGCTGGTCTCTGTGTTTTTTTTTCCAAAGAACTTTAATGAACACCATCACTTCTGAAAATAGTGCGCTGCTGTGCGACGTCTCCAATTATTCATGTTTGCGGGTCACTTTTGCGGTCTTGAACCGTGCAGACAGAAGTCTGTCGGCGGTCGTATTTAATAGTAGTATGAACGGCCGCCTCAAAAAAAAAAAATCAGATTTCAGAAGAAAAAAAATCAGAATCAAAACCTGCAGTGTGAATGTAGCCTTAGACTAAGAAAGTAGAGCACATCACCCCGGTTCTAAAGTCCTTCCACTGGCTCCCTGTATCTCAGAGAATAGACTTTAAACTACTTCTGTTAGTCTATAAATCCCTAAATGGCTTAGTACCTAAATACATCAGACTTTCTGTCAGTGTATCAACCCTCCAGACCCATCAGGTCTACTGGCTCAAACCTACTCTGCAAACCCAGAACCAAACACGGAGACGCAGAGTTTAGTTCTTATGCTCCACTTGTCTGGAACAAACTCCCAGCCGACTGAAAGTGCTGAAACCCTGAGTTCCTTTAAACCAAGGTTAAAAAACCATTTGTTTAGAGCTGCCCTTGAATGTTAATGTTCAATTCAAACTGTTGTAGGTAGCTGAAACTTCATTAGATTAAGTTTGCAGTCCAGCCTTTCTTGACCTACTGCTACTTATCCAATACATTGTACTTTCCTCTGTTTTCTTATGTTCTCTTCATGTGCAACACTTTGAAGTTTCTTGTTACTGAAATGTACTATAAAAATAAACTTTTCTTGCCATAATGGATCACTCCTATGTAACATGTTTTTTGTTTTTTTGTGTGTGTTTTTAGGATTTTCAGTTTCGACAGATGAAAAAAGTACGCGTTTTTGAGCCTGCTGAAGATTTGCCTAAAGACAGGTCCAGTCTGCTCGCTGTCTCAAACAAATATGGTTTAACGTTTGTGGGCCAGGACCGAACCTTCAAGGTATACTTAACCCAAAATATTCTTGCTGCTGATAAAGCCGATGGGAGCTCCTATGAAGTAGGTAAGAATATGACCATGCAGCTTTGAGTCAACATTTTTGTAACAATGTGTTTTGCTTGTCATATAGTTGTGTGGCTGAAACGAATCTTTGCTCTCTTTTAGTAAAAGGGATACCGGCACTGGCGGAGGTGACTGGGGAGCTGTCTTTGCACCACTTGGCTCTGAGTTGTGATGAACTCACGTTGTCAGTTTGTGGCACATCTGGGGAGACCGGTTTGTGCATCACGTTTTATGACGTCCGAACATTCGTAAACAAGGTGACTGCTTACATTTATGTTTTTTTTAAATGCTATTTCAGGGTTAACCAAGCAAACTTATAAAAATCAGTAAAGACAGGTAGATAAACCTGTTCTGATATGAGGCTCTTAAAGTTCCTGTTAGATTGGTGTATTTAATTAACGGTTGGTCTTCGATCACGCTGAGCTGCTGCTTTACTGTGAGCCATTTCAGAGGGTCAGGCTCGGTCGGGCATTATTTAATTTTGATTTATCAAATAAGCAAACCGGCATTATGATTGTTCTGCAATACTGTCACTAGATGGCGCCACATTTTTTTTTATATCTGCTATTCGTGCCCAGTGTTGGGGGTACATTTATCCACAAAAAGGACCTTCAAAACATTATCAGGATGGAGGCTTGGTATATCTAACATTATTTTATCATGATCAAACAGTTTTTAGTGTGGCCATTTAAAACTGTGAGAAGCATGTAAAACAAATATGAAGATATTTTTTTTTTAATCTCTAAAGTCTGATGCCTTCTATTTCCAAATTTTTCAGGAAAGATATGTTATCGTTCATTTATTTAACTATTTGTTGTATTTTCCTTCTTTTTTTTTATTATCAGGCCCGACTGCATAAGTCACCATTCGCGTCGCTGCAGCCAGCTGTGGCCTCTGATACTTTGGTTCAGGACCTGAAGTGGAACCCCGCTCAGCCTTCAATGTTGGCCGCCTGCTTGTCTGACGGCAGCATGATGATTCTTGAGGTCACAGACAATGTCAAGATGACAGCCCAGCTACCTGCTACCAGCGGGATCACCTGCAGTAAGTGTGACTTATAGGTAATATTTATTATCATTCTTTTCGTGCATCATTTGTACTTTTTTAATTTCGCTGTTTCTTTATTATGCTTAATATAGTTGGCTGGAGTCCAAAAGGAAAACAGGTCGCTGTGGGAAAGATGAATGCAACAGTCTGTCAGTATACACCAGTAAGTATGTTTTATACACAATAATGAGAATAAATTCTTGGCTTCTAAAACATGAAACTGATCAGCTTTTATTGCTCGAAAGGCTCTTGAAGAAAAGAAAGTCATCCCATGTCCGCCTTTCTACACCTCTGATGACCCAGTCAAAGGTATGTTGACGTTTGTTGACTGTAAAAGAAATGTCTCTACCCAGCTAGTTACCCTCTGACTTGGTGCCTATCTGAACACCCTGAACAGCTCTAAGGAATTAATTTGCCAGTAATACCATTCAGAACATTGTTGCAACGTCCTGTTTTTTGTTCTCAAAGCAACCTTTAGTTATTGCTCTCCTTTTTCTGTCCACAATGTTTTCATCAGGAACAGTTTGGTTCACTGAAATGTTTGCTAGCTTGCCTGTTTTCTGTATTTGCATGCTTCTGTGATAATTTGGCTTGCTATGTGTTTGAGGTTCCATTTTATCACGTTAATGGTTTTCCTGTTTCGTAACTGTAATGCTGTGCTTTGAACAAATCATTTTTTTAACGCCTGTTGGAGCAGCATGCTGTTGTTTCCCAAATATAGAGCTTTGTGAAAGAAAGCTAAGAAAAGGGACAGGAAGCTGCTGCAGCAGCAAATGCAGTCTTTATTTGATTGCAGTAGTACGGTAAACCTTGTTGTAATGGGTGAAAAATAAAAATTCAATTTTCAATGTTATTCCACATTATACACAGATTTCATTTTATATGTTAAATTCTGCAATTCTGTACCAATCTTCATCCTGAACAACCTTCGTGGCTAATGTCTGTTTCAAATTGTCTTCAAATTGCAGCTCTGGACGTGCTGTGGCTGAGAACACCTGTGTTCGCTGTGGCCTATGCTGCGGCAGACGGGAGTCTTGAGACCCCCCCTGAGCTGGTGCTGATCTCCCTCCCTGTGAGTACCACAAAACATCTGTTGCCCACTCGATTCGTTGATTAACATGTGAGGCTTTTCAAAAAGCATCTCTAGTCCTCAATGTGAATCCACTGACATAAGAAAACAATTGTCTCTAAGAAAAAAAAAAAAATCTGCCAGGTTTTATAGAGAAACTATGAAAAAGTTGGAACGATTATACATACTGAATAATGCGCATGGTTCACATGTTTCATGTAAGTGATCGTGAAACCATTTAAAGGATATTGTTTCAAAGCCAGATGGCTCAGAACCTGCAGTGCACAGGCGATCATTTTAATGTCAAGGGGATTTTATACTTTCATCACCAAATCCCAGATTGGTATCACAGAGCTTTATAGTGCACAGTCAGATGCTTTTGTTTGTGTGACTGATAATTTGTTGCACCTGTTTAATTTCTTCAGAAAAAGGATGAGAAGGTGGAGCCCAAGTATCTGAACTTCGGTGAGAGTGTTTATGGCAGCTGTACAGAGCGACAGCATCACTACTTCCTCAGTCACATAGAAGACTGGTAAGTGACGGCACAATTTGTTAGGCCTATAATAAAAAGTCTCCCCTTTTACCGAAATATTTGCTGTTTGTTGAACTTCATTTTTGTGCCAAATTGATGGTTTTGCTTCGATTTTACTATTTCTTTTTAAAGGGGTCTTGTTTTAGCTGCATCAGCAGCGTCTATTGAGGTCAGCGTCACTGCAAGACAGGATGACAAGGTATGTAGCTGGAAAAGAAACAGTGTAAACCTTTTTAATCGGTTTTGAATATAGAAACAAATGGAATATATTTCAACTCAATCCTTTGCTTCATTGTCTGAAGTAAATCAAAAAAATGTCACGTAGAGTACCGAACATCGCCTCTGGATAAATGTGCTAAAGTACACAGCTCAAAAAGAATTAGAGGTGCACGTCTTAATAAGAGTGTAATATTAAGTCAAACCTGTGGAACATTGATCTGGTCAGCAGAGGGGGTTTGTTGATCAGTGTCAGCGGTTTTGATTTTAATGATTGGTTGCACTAAGCAGGCGACAAGAAGACGACCCCAAAAACAGGAAGGGTTTTACAGATGGAGGCCACACATCTTTTTCCATCCTCATTTTTGTTATTTTTTTTTTACTTCTTTTTAGTGGTTTTGTGGTTTATGAAAGTCAATGTCATTGCTGGTAGCTTCAAAGCAAAAAGGGAACTAAAAGTTGAATAAGAATTTGTTGAAATTAGTATATTCTCCCATGATTTGAGCAGATAAATAAGACTATTTTCCAATGAAATGTGTATATTTTACCCCAAAAATAAGATAATTAGATATCCTGCTCTTGAAATAAGATGATGGAGATGAATTGTTCTTATTTTAAGGGCAAAAATCTTATTCCATTGGCAGATCATCTGATTTACCTGCTTAAATCAAGGAAAAACACACTAATTTCAAGAAAATTGTACTTGCGTTTAGTTCCCTTATTGCAGTGTTGAGACGATACATGGAGCCTACAGAGGTTGCACAGACAGTCTAACTCCACCAGGATGGTACACCCATGGAGGGGATGTGCAGTCCTGACTGGCATTAGAGATTGGGATGAACTCCTCAGACCCTTGGTGCAGTGGGTTCTGCTTTCCTCCTGCAGCATGATGATGCCTGCCCTCGTGGCAATAGTTTGCAGGGAGCTCTTGGAGGATGAAGGAATTGATACTGTCTGGCCTCCCCACTCCTCTGATCTAAATCCCAGAGAACGTCACGTTTAGACCATCAGGCGTCAACTCAGACTGTCCAGGAGCTCAGTGCTGCACTGGTCAAGCTCTAGGAGGAGAAACCTCTGGACACCATCCATAATCTCATAAGGAGCATGCACCAACATTGTCTGGCAAGCATACAAGCATTTGGGGCGGGCTTACAAACTACTAAGTAGCATTTTTGAGTTGCTGCAGTGACATTTTAGCCTGCTACATCAGTTTTTTCACTTTCACTTCAGAGTAAGCCCTCTGTGGGTTGTTTTTCATTTTTATCAAATGATGCAGTATTGTTTTGTTCCTTACGCTTTACCCACCCCACTCTATATCGGTATGGATCTCCAGCTTGAGCGTTTTTCTTCAATTTAGATCTAATGTGTTCCTTTTTGAGGAGTCTATATCTATAATTAACAAAATACAATATCTCATTTTCCAAGTATATAGAGTTTGCAAGTTAGAATTGAGGATTTAGCTTAACTATAGCAGTAACTGATGAGTTAATTAGAGCCAAATTTACTAACAAAATATGTTAACTTCACTTAGATTTGATTGGCTAGGTATTTAAAACCCTTGTGAAATGTCTGATAAGAGCTTGGATGGTTCCTGCTCTTGTCTTCTGATGTTTTTTTGTCTGTTTGTTTGTTTCTAGATGTGGGAGGTTTGGCTCCTAGAAGATGCTAGTAGAGCAGAACTTCCAGTGACAGAGACAAATGACGACACTCTGCCCCTTGGCTTAGCTATAGACTACACAAGCCAGCAAGAGATCCAAATCAGTAAGTGTGTTTAACTTTTAAATTACGTCTTATCTGGACAAAACTGAACAGAAGTTATCAAAAAGACAAAACAAAACTGAAGGATGCCAAGTCATTAATTCAGAGTTGTTTTTTTCAACTGGTTTAGCATTGAATAAAAAACGACGTTGGTAAACATTGCTGCTAAACATAAACTCTTATTTAAAGAAATATGTTTAAATTGGTGTGACGGGCTGGCGACCTGTCCAGGGTGTACCAGCGACCCTCCATGGATAAGGGGTTATAGACGATGAATATTTAAATTAGATTGAATAAACATTTCTGAAATCTTTTTTTTAAAAACCTAACTTATTTAACAGAAGGTGAGAGAGGTTTTTACAAAGACACCAGGCCCTTGTGGAAGAAAAGCTTTTGTTAAATTATTTACGAATTCGCAGAGCAAAGTAACATTGTTAGCCTCATTATACATGAATTCAGTTCATTTCTAATTTAGACAGAATTAATAATTTCCAGTGTAAGACAATTCAATTCTTAGTCAAATATATAGAATGCAATATTTATAGATTAAAAGTCAGCAAAGTCAATCCTCTAATCCAAATTCCTAAAAGTCGTCAACTTTGTTTAATAATCATGTTCCCTGATTGATTTGCATTGGGTTGAGCACACCTCACCTCCACATCTCTGTAAAGTCAGCGTAAAGCTTTTAGTAGAAAGCAGTTTGCACGTGCTAATTGACGTACTAATACATACTCGCAGCCGCTTCATCCATTATTACTTTAATGTTGCTGACAATATAGACCCAGCTGATACTTTTCTGTAATGAATGAAATGGCTACAGATGAAATGTGACTAAGCCAGCAGGAAGCGAGCATCGTTAAGGAGAAACTAACATTGTTGCCTTCATTAGTCTGTTGGTCTGTTTTAAGGAGATAAGGCACAATTGATATCTGAAAAAGTTATCTTGTTTCCAATCCAACTTAGTTTTTAGAGCCTTTAAAACACAACAGCAGACCAAAGTGCTGTGCAGAGTTAAAGTGAAATACTGCTCAGACAGGACAAAAATCCAGTTTAAATCAACAAATAAAAACATAGCAAGATGCATAAAATCAGATAAAATTACCAAGACACCAAAAACAATACAACAAAATAAAATCCAATATAAAATAAGCTTTTTAAAAAGTGTTAAATGCTGAAGACACCCCCCACCCCATCCAAAACCATCCAAACATTTAAAAGCTAATAAAATAATTTTATAAAGGGGTTCAAACCACAAGATGCGAGCTAGAGGACATGTGAAGGTAAGCTAATGCTACTGAATGCTAGCTTGCCATAATATAGTGCTCATGTACAAGAAGTCCAAAAAAAGGTTAAAAAATAAAACTGGACAATTTCTGAAGCTGAAGACGTTTCACTTCCCATCCAGGAAGCTTTGTTGGTTCAAAATGTCTGGAGTAGTGTGGAGCTCCAAGCTTTATAGACCTGCTGGCTTAGAGCTTGGGTTCACATGTAGATGAACCCGGAACGGATCGGCCCTACGATGCCTGGCTCACAGGAGGAATGTTGTGGTCACATGTATGGAGGCGTGAATTGGGGTGAAACTTGGCAGGAATCAAACCTATTGCTGTGTTGTAAGTTTTTGGAAAGTCGAAACCTGAGCCGCCCTCCTCTGTTTATAGTTGTTTTTTTTTTCTCGCTTTACGTAAATGGCTTCCTTCACTCCTCTCTCAAACCATCTGTCTTCAACGCCGTTCATGTTAGCGGTCCCAGCAAGGGGACAGGGTGATACGCCTTAAAAGTAAAATTTGACTTTTGTTATACTGTATCCGATTAATCGATATGTTTTGTGTTTCTAATCCCTCCTTTTCGTTTCACAAAAGAAATTAAACAAATTGTTTTTATCATTTGCTTTCATTTTAAGCATTTTGTCTGGAAATTGACCTGAATTCAAAGTGCAACAAAATACAAACTGTGAAGCATGCTTGTAATACAAGATGGCGGACCTGTCATTGTAAACAATAACAATATAATTGTTTGCTGCTCGTGGTATTAAGCAATGAGCTAAGAACAGAGTTTGCTTGTGTAACTTCAAACTAACGTAAAAACAAGTTAATTATTAAATTAAAAGGTCTCGTCTTATGGTTTTAAAAAAAAAAGGTTTTCTCTTTACAATATTTTGACTATTTATTTTCCTAAACATTGCATGCTATTCTCTTAATGGAAGCCCAATGAGTGTATTTGCAAAATAAAATCACGATTTTCCAAACGTTAAATCTCAATAAATTGTTAATTCGAATTAGTCGATTAAATCGATTTATCGCCCTGCCCTGGTTTCCGGTTTGTTAAATGTGCGTTAAACCACTCCAGAGCAATGCCCCTGATTCCCACCCACTGCTCTGAGATTGCTGCATGTTAAATGCAGCTGTGAAATCCCAAAGCACAAGGGTGACACAGTTACCTGAGTCGGTACCTAAAATAATATTGTTAAAAACCTTTAAAAGACTCGACTCAGTGCTGTGGTGAGTTTTAAAACCGGATTGAAGAACTTAAAGAATGCTATGCTCCTCAAAGAGTCATCTGAACGTGTAATACTGTTTGTATGAACAAATGTATAAGGAACACATTATTTACTGCATGGCAGAACTACCTAGATGTCAAATATATAGTATGTATGGTGTCTAAGTAACTTTTACATGCCTTTTTAATGAGCAAGTTGCAATTCTGAGAATTTACTCAGTAAGAAATTTGGATCGGTGTCTAAAACAAAGAAGAAAATCTTTATCTGGGCGACTCCACAAACAGAGGCTTGCATTTTATCTCCGTCTCGAGGCTGCGCAAAAAATAACAATGGAGAAGAGAGCTCTGTAAACAAAAGAGACTTCCAGCAGAATCCAGCGACTCACGATGGGCGTTCATCTGCCTTCATCGACTGGAGGGTTACAGTGCAGGAAAAGCACACAGACAAAAAGGAAAAAAATAAAATAAAATCCCGTAAACAACGGGAGGGGGAAGAGGCGCTCAGAATTGAGTGTGGCGTTTCCCCGCCGTCTCATAGTCACCCCAATCCGACACGGCTACACGTAAAAATCACAAAGGAAAGTTTAAGGCTCTTCTTATAGGTGATGTTAGTGTTAACCGAGGGTTTGTGTCACAAGAATCAATCTGCGAAGGCTCTGCCGCCTCCTCCTCCTCTCTTAGAAACTCTGCAAACTCCTTCGATTTGATCTCTTGTGCGGCAATCCGCCGTCTCGTCGTTTTCACCCTTTTGAAACGTGTTTGCCGAACACACCTCTATCGATCAGACGAAACCTGAAATCTATCGGGCGGCTTTGTGCGCGCAGCCTTACCGCTGCAGTGCTCCGTCGCAGCGTGTGTAAGGAATAGTGATAAGCTCCTGTCTCGGCGTGCCGCTTCATCCTAAAGCGGCCCAGTCTGGCAGACATTCACGTACACTTGCTGCTGTTGTCTGGTCACATCTCCCCTTGTTCACGTCCAGAACTTCCTCCCTGTCGAGGAAAAGAACTGCGATCTGAGCAACATTATCACATGATTGTAGGCTCATCCAAACCTTGATCTCGAGGGAGGCATTAGGTAGGAAGAGGGAGGGGCGGGGAGGGGAGGGGGGGTAACAGCAGAGTTATCTGGAGAGAACAAATGTACTCATTAGAATGGCTCAGACAAGCTATAGGACCAAAACAAACAACAAAGCCCAGACGATCCTAAAGCAGAATGCTGATGAGCTTTACTGTGTTTCTCATCCCACCAGCCCTCATTTCACCCTTTTTGCTTCCCAAATACCTTAAACTTTACTTTGGTGACCAAGAAGGTTTTGTTTTTTTATTTGGGGTCAGTGTTTTAAAGTGTTTTGTGTTTGTGGGATGCAAAAAAAAAATGCAAGATAATTAAAAAAAAATAATGCAGCTATTCACCGAGAGGGCGGTAATTATTGCCGTCTCTTGAGTCTTACGTTCTTTCCTGATCTATCCGAAAGCACGAGTCTCAATTTCAACCGATCGATATCAAACGCGGGTTACAAATCCTGAATTTTCATCAGTCGACGTTGGTTTAAGGCTTGATTTCTGGCGTTTGGGCTGCAGCCAGAACAATGCAAGATTTTTGTAAGTGTGGAGAAGTGGGTGTGAGGAGCTGAAAAAGGTTTGAAGGCACGGAAAGAAGAGAAACACAGTGGGCTGTGTTTTACAAAATCAAGCATCTTAAGATTGTTCTTTAAGCTTGACTGTTGAGTGCCTTTTTTTTTTTTTTTTTTTTACTGAACGCTGGGCGAAAGGAGCCAAGGTCGTGAGATGAGTGTGCTGCATTCGTGAGCAAATGTTCTCATGAATTTTACACTTAAGGTGACAAACAGCAGTTTGTCTTCATTGCTCACAGCATCAAAAAAAGAAAAAAGAAACGGCTCCTAATGTCTCTTGTAAATGTGATTAGTGTAAAGCGCAAATTATTTCTCTTTACAATCTATATAAATGTCTATTGTTGATTAGATCTTTAATTTATAGACACTTTATAGTCTCTTGCCAAAGAGCTATAAAGATTCTCCTTGACTCCCTGATTAGTGAAAGGATGCTAGCTGTACGAGGGGTGATGAGGCAGAGTGGACTGCATACATTTTTTTTTTTTTTTCTTAGACCAAAAGTGTTGTTTAACATTTTTATTTGAGCTATATGTTGTGTACACAAACAATCTTACTGTTCTCTATGCTCTCAAAGGTGAGGAGAAGACCTTGCCTCCAGCCCCCACAATGCTAATGCTGTCCACAGAGGGACTAATTTGCCCGTTTGCTCTTCTCAACCTGAATCCTGGGGTCAAGCAGCTTGTCTCACCACCTGCTACCATCGCCCTGGAAGGAGAGAGACAGCCACAGCCAGGTAAGACACGTCTGGTGTGCAACCTCTACAGGTAATCAGCGAATGTGAAAAACCATGGATATTAAAAAGGAGGGCCCGGTTTGGTCGCCACTAGCGGTGAACCCCACTAGAGATGTTCCATCCAGGGTTTTCGGGCCCCTATCTGATCTGCTGGTACCAACGTTTTCCCATCCAGAGTCTTTTACACTGCTCAGTTTATTAAGAGGCTGTGTCTCTATGTATAGACTAGGTCAGGGGTCTCCAACCTGTGGCTCTTTGGACCTTCTACAGTGGCTCTTAATAACTTTGGCTACAATTTATATTTTTATTATGGTTTTTAAATGTAATAATGATAATAAATGCAGTTTTTTTGGAATGATTGCTTTAAATTTTCACAACAGAATGATGCTAAAAGTGCCAGTAATATTTCATTTTAAATCAATATTTCCTCATTGTGCTGGAAACTGATTTTTTTTTATTTATTTTTTTACATCATCATTCACATATATCAACATCCCGTCCATCCTCCTTTTTTTAAACCTCAAAATAGACATAAAAGGCAGTTTCTTTAACAATGACAACATATTTCCTACAGTAGATCTTTATCAAAAATTATAACTCGTCTTTTTTTCAAAAGGCCAGGCAACATTTGCAGCTCTGAAGGAGTTTAATTCAAGTGGACTGAAGGCAAAATGGCTCTTTAGACTGTAAAGGTTGCAGACTCCTGGACTAGGTATATAGTGACCGACTGTCATTTTAAAATGGGCAACTGCCAATTATGGAGGCAGGAGGGGTGATTGCTGCAAACTCAAGTGGCTCAGTGTGGTCGTCTGGGTTTCGACAGACAACCTTTCAGCAACCTTTTCAGTGTTGACTATTGTTTTATTAGTTGCAGATATATAACTAAACTGCATTAAATTGAACATATTTCAACCTAAATTTCCACCAACTATGACTTGCAGCAATACACCCCACAGCGTTTGGATTGATGGACGGATCAGTGGCCTCAGCCTGTTATCCAGCCCAACATCGTTGTCTGGATCTGGTTCAGTACCATTATTGGATCCAGTCGGCACCCTCTCTAAACTCCAGATTTGTCCTCATCCAAATGTGTTTAACACAATTTCTGTCTTCTTGGGACAATAAATGTCAAATAAAAGTTGGAGTCTACGGTCAATTATTTTAGTTTTATTTGTTTGAAACGGACAACTGTACGCATTAAACATGTAAACACTAAGACGTTTATAGCCACGGCTAATTTGCAATGTCTGTCCGTAGTAGAGCCTTTAAAAACAACAAAAAAAGAAGAAAACGGGTTCAGCTTGCGATGAGCTCCACTTCAACCTGTTTTCTGTTTTTTGTTTTTTACCCAGGTTCCTTTGCTGCCCAACCCGCCAAACCCGCTCCCTCGGTCGTCTCTGCTGCTGCATCTTTCCCAAACATCGCTCCTACATCGCTCTCTTCCTCTTCATCTGCTCCTCCTGCCGCCCCTTCCTCCTCCGTCCCATTCAGCTTTGTCGCTGCGACTCCCGTTTCCTCGTCTTCGTCGGGATTTTCCTTCACGGTTCCGACCACTTATTCCACCACCTCGACCACACCGGCGTTCTCCATCGGGGGTTCTGGACCTTTTGGCTCAGCATCCTCAAGCTTTTCTTTTGCTTCCAAGCCCCCCTCTGAAACTCCCTCTGCTCCTTCAGCGTTTTCATTCAGCAGCCCCTCCATTAAGCCCGCAGCAGTACCAGCCCTGACTCCGACTCCGACTCCAGCGCCAACCCCTCAGAGCCTCCCCCCTGCCTCCCTTCCTACTGTCAAATTAAATCTAAACGACAGGTACACACCTACTTTGCTTTACTTAATCGTACTAAGAACATTTTATTATTTTTAGGTGTTAATAAATGGATACATAAAAGTTGTTTTCTGTCCTTTTAGATTTTCATCAGTGGAGAGTCCAGCACCGAATTTCTCCTTTAATTCCTCGCTGCCCAAAGTGTCTGTTTCCAGTGCCGGGACAGCAGGCACCCTTTCACTGCCAGCCACTAAGCCTCCAGTTGTATTAAGTAAGGAGATTAACTGTAGATGTGTTTGTAAATCAGATTTTTGTTTGTATTTAAATCACAGTACTCGTGGCATGGGTGTTTATTTATATAAATCAATTGTTTTCTCAGCCCCAGTGCGCCCAGTTCAGACGGGCACACCTCCCACCGCTGTCCAGAAACCCGCTCCCGCTACGGGTCGGGCCCAACCTCCCCAGGTACTTTCTTTTTGTTGTAAAGATACCGCACTGTTCACTTGTTGCTGTTTTTATTTTTTATTTTTTTATAGGTGTTGAGTTTAGATTTTTGTCTACTTGACTAAATGGTAAAAAAATATTATAGTTTGAATCTTTGAAAGTAAAACTCACCTTGCAAGGTTTGACTGATTAAACTTATTCTGGTAACTTGGTCATCTTTCATCTAACGCTTTTCAACATAAACGTTTTAATAAAAACTTTATAAAAGCTACTATTCCTCTGTTATACAGTAATCGTTTATGTCATCACAGCAATCAGACTTTTATTCGTAGGGCTGCTACAGAACTTTTTTTTTTTTTTTTTGTACCACAAAGGTACTGCAGCCGTCTGAGAGGTCCGCCCCAGTCTCTGCTTTAGGCTGTGGATTGTTACCTTGCTGAAAAGTTGAAGATGTTTTGTTTCCCCTAAACGTTTTATGTTGCGTTTAAACAAAGCACTTTTCCCTTTTTAAAGAAACATTCGCAGAGATGGCTTCATGTTGCCATTTCATTAAAAAAAAAAAAAACACCTCCGAGGCTTTGCTTTGTCTTTTTTCTTTCTCAATCTTCTTGGAAAAAAAAACAAATCCATTCTAATCAATTGTTTCTCATAAAGCAAAGTTAGTCTTTTATTGTGTTTTTCTATTCATTACTCACTCTCTTAGAATGATGAATGTGAATTAAAAGAACAGGCATGGGGCAGTGCGATCATTTCGAGTTTGTTTTCAAACAAAAATGCACTTCTAGGAGTTTTAAAAGCAAGAAATATTCCTACTGTTGCTAAAATAACATGTTATGGTTAATATAACATCAAACATGTTTATAGCGTTGATTCATATACTTAAGCAGAACTTTAGTAGTAGTTTTTATGCACTTATTGTTCAGAATATGATTCCTTCTTATACTTTTATGGAAAACGATAATTTTGTTAAACAGGTTTGTTCATCTCTTTTTGCTGTTTCATTACCTATTAGATGGATCATAAAATCAGAACTGGGTTTTAACACTGGGTAGCAGTTGTTTCTGCTGTGTTGCTGTAGATTTAATAGAGGATTTTTATTTTTTTTTAACTACCATAAACATTTTGTTTGTGGTTTGATGATATGATGGGATTAGAGCGGCTGTGCAAAAATAGGAATAAACTCTGATAGATATGTTAGCTTTCTATCCGGATGCAACAATGGTTTAAAATCACGTCTTGCATTCGGGGTTTTGGAGGCAACGGTGGAAAAATTAGCAGGGCTGTGATTTCTAACCATGTTTAATCCCTCCTATCGATCCATTTCTGATCATTGAAGTGATTTCAGTGAAGATTAAACTATCAGCAAATGGAGAAAGCTCAACTGCTACGGAACCTTGAGTTCAGTGGTTGCCAGTGGCAACAAAGTGAGACTGTCAGCAAGGCAAGAAAAGTGTAGCTATATTAGATGTAGTCTGATAATTGTTTTTTTTTTTCTCCTCAAACAGCAGTGCTTTTTTTTTAAGCTTAGGAGGAAGAGACTGTAAATAATAATTTCTTGATATTATTATCCAGGCAACTGTTAGCATGAAGAGCCTGGAGAAACAGCTACAGCAGAAGAAGGAGTCTGATCCTATTATGACTGGTATTCTGGAGGAGGTAAGCTGCGTTAACCTGTCAATACTGACCTGTTTTAGGTTTTACTTCCCAGATAGTGCCACTGTTGTTGCCTGAACAATTGAGACAACACTTTAAAGTTCAAACCTGGCCTGATTTGATGACAGAATTATTAAATGGAGCTAATTAGCTACTTACCGAAAAACATGACAATGGGGTTTTACCCATCACATTTCTATAACGACTAGACTAAATAGACTGTAACCACCTGTTAGGATGTCAGTGAACAATCATGAGGGGCTGGTGAAGCTTTCAAAAATATCCCCCATTCAGAATGGTGAGTGGCCTGTTATGTTCACTATATTAGACAGAAAACACTCTACGCCTCATATTAAATCTGCTTTTGTAGTTACTGCAAAACAAATTGCACAGTTTTTTGTGAAGAGACTGAAGCTTCTGGTTTATCCAGCAGTCGATTAGTGAAATGAACAAAAGCCATAAAACAGTGTTTGCAAGCAAAACAATACGTGCCGTTTCTTTGGGCAAATGTAGATATGTATTAAATCACGGCTGGGAACTTCTTTCAGCGGACAGGTACAGAGCCAGCAAAGTGTTTACTCATCAGCTTCAATGGTCTATTGATTTTTGGGACACATTTGGACTGTTCTGTTTAGGGGTCAAAATATTATTAGTTAATATACAACTAAAATGGATCTTAAAAACAAGTTTGATTTTTTTCTATAGATTTGTACTACTCTAAACAGGATAAAAACCATTCATATAGGCTTAAACATAACAAAAAAACATAACAAAAATCAACCCCATCAACCTTGAACTGCTGTCCCCACGCAAGTTGCAGAGACACCACACTTATTGGACTCAGGAACAAATGTCTGGTGTAATTCTGACAAGACATTTCACCTGTGTGATAAACGGTAGGGCTCATTTAAATCGGTTGCTTTTCCTGCCAGCAGCTATGATGTTAAGCACTGTCCATAAATGATCAGTAAGGTTGAAGTCTGTAGCCTTTCAAGAAGTTAAATGTTCGCTGGGTTTATCCAATCCACAACCAGTTTTGTTGTGTGTTTGGGATCATTATCTAGTCTAACTAGGGCTGGACGATATAGAAAAAAAGCTTATCGTTAAAAAAAAAATGCATATTGATCGATATCGATAATTATTGAAAATATTTAAAATATTTTACTGTTATGTGCAGCTCTGCCTGGACATTTTATGATATTGCTAAATTATTTAATTTTAATAAAGAACATAAACATAGAATTCCAATTAAATCTTTATTTAACCAACTTTTTTAACCATAACAGAATTTTAAAAATAAAAATAGAAAAATAACTTAAGAGACCTGAGTTATGTTATTAAATACTGACAAAGAATAAACTAAAGTGACCAGTAAAATGACCTAAATAAATAAAATAGCCTATTTAGGTGGGAACAGTACACTAGTTACTTCTCAGGTTTCATAATTGAGAGGCTGACGCAGGGCTGAGGTCTGAGGTTGTGACGTGTAAGGACGCAGACTGCAGCTCATTTTGCACTGATTCCCTCCATTAGTTGCACAATTTAGGGAGCGCTGTTAGAGAAACTTGCGTCCCGTAACTTTATATCATGGATCAAGAGTGGCGAGTAGTTGTTTGGGGGCGGCACTTTGTGACGGCGTGCCTGGGTCTGCGATTTGATTGGTCGAGAGGAAGTTGCGACTGTAGCATCACCTAATATGATAGGCTGAAAGGAAGGAAGGAAGGAAAACTCTCTATCGAAGTTTTATCGACCCTTTTTTTTCCCTATCGCGCCACACGTCTATCGATCAATATATATTGTTATTGAATTATCATCCAGCCCTAAGTCTGACCACCCTGTCAAACTTTCAAAATATTTAGAGGTAGTCCTCATCCTTCCTTATTCCATCTACTTTGTGCAATCCACCAGTACAACAGACAGCAAGACAACCCCAAGAGAAGGGTATAACTGCAGAGCGTAAGAACGCCCCCACTGTCGGAACGCCCACACGCCAACGCTGATTGGTTCGTTGATTTGCCCACTTCAATACATATGTTTTTTCCCTCCATCTCCTTCATTCAGCGGGACGGACGAAAAATGTCCGTCCCGCTGAAAAAATCCGTCCCGACGAAAAAAATCCCTATCGCAGGGTATTAGTTTTACCTAGGGACCACATGTGATTTGTAATAATAACGGCGTTGTATGCAGACAGATATTAACCGGCTCGCGGTGTCAGGAGAAAGCAACAGCGCGAGGACTATTATATGTAGTAGCCTACGATAGAATCCTGTCCTGTCAGGATAAGGGCTTCTACTGGAGAAACACCCCAAATATGCGACTGCACGTTCAAAAATAAAGCTAAAAAAAAAAAAAAAAAAAAAAAAAAACAAACGAAATTTACCAGCGACTGTAGAAAAAAAAAGAAAGCATACAGAGGCAGAGTTGACAGCGCTGCTTCTGTCACACAGCTGCAGCGCAGCGTATTGATTACATGTAATCACAGGTAAAAACCAGATCCGAGCGAGTAGGCGATTGGACATTTTGCTGCATGGAGCCAGGCAAAGTTGGAAAAAAAAATCCGCTTCCTAGCATAAAGCCTGAAAAAGAAGGACAAATATGCGTGTGGGGCATTCAAAATCCGGACTGTCACCTGCCTTTCAACGGACGAAAGCTTCGGATGCTTTTGTATAACTCTGCAATATTTTTCAATGTATGGTTTGTTTAATAAAAAACAAGTGTCCTAGTGTCCTTTTATTTGCGCACCCATAAGCGGAGCAAAAATCGGGCATCCTCGGACGGAGCTCTGGAAGTTTGCTTACTTTCAATACAAATTCGAAATAATTTATTAAGTTAGACAATCATTTAATTCAATCAATTGGTCCTATGTAGCCCCTAAAGGGGTGACGTTTTCAGTCAGTTGATTTATCTGGAAAACGGGTGAAAATTCACCGGATTCAGTGTCTGAAAACATAAAGTACATTTTCCTGAATTGACTTGTATTGTGTCTGACTGCACCTTGGTCTGACCTAAGATGGCCGCTCTGTCGGAACGCCCCCAGTCGGAACGCCCCCACAGTCGGAACGCCCCCACAGTCGGAACGCCCCCACAGCTCTGCAGTTACTCCTTACTGAACCCCAAAGCATGATGCAACCATCACCATGCTCGCCAGTTCATACGGTGTTCTTGGTGTGATGAACTCACCTTGAAGCCTCCAAATTTACGTCTTGTCATTGTTGCCAAGTTGCTCAACCTTTTCTCCTCTGATCATGAAGTTTTTGCTGCAGAAATCATTTGGCTGTTGATCACTGATATTCCAGCATCGTTCAGTTGATTGGTTTGAGACTTGGTGTTTGCTAAACATCGGAACATCATAAACTGGTTTTGGCATTACACAGACTAGTCTGATGGGAGAATCTATGGACAACACTCTGATGCAAAGTTCATGGCATAAAATCAACACATATAAATGGAACATCTACCAGTTCTGTTACAATATCCAGTAAAGATTATGTCAGAAGCGAATTGAAAGCTGCAACCAGTGTTTTTTTTTTTATGCTGCCTGTTGACTAATTAAACCAAACATTAGTTGAGGTGGATGTATGTATTTAGGCCTTAACAGCTTAAACACATCAGCAAAAAGTTCAAATCAAGCATTCATGTTAAATATGAGTATATGGAGAAGTTTTATAAATCCCTGAGTAGAGTTACTAAGTATGGTCAGCAACGCTATCTGGTTTGATGTGAAAAATAAAGTAGCAAGGTTGGTAACAAATATATGGTAAAAACTTCCAAATACAAACTGCTCATGGCCTCTTTCATTTTGGTGCTTTCAGCCTTTAGGTTTCATAAACTGACCAGCTATAATACATTTTTATTATTATAGTTATTTGTAGGTGCCTTTCAAGGCATTCAAGGTTGCTGCACAGAAGCAAAGACATAAACCATAGAAATAAGAATCAGAAAATCTACAATAAAATGGCAGAATTCAAAGAAATAAGACTCTAAAGAGAGTTAACTTCATGGAAAAAGACATTGGTCATGAATTAAAGGCCAGTTTAAAAAGACGGGTCTTGTGGTAGGATTTAAACAGGTTCAATGTTGCAGATGTTTGATGTTATGCAAACAATCTGCTTAGAAAGGAATTTTTCCTCAAAAGCTTTTGGAAAATTTGGAAATGTTTCAATATAGTGTTGCATGTTATATGGATGTTAGGTAGCATGTTCCAAACTTAACCAAAGAAACTCTAAGAAATACCTATTTAAATCAATTTTTTTGCCATCAGATTGCACACTTTCAGATGGAGTTGGATGACCTTAAGGCACGCAGCGCCAAGGCCGACTTTAAGGTTGGTACTAACGACGAGATGAAGGAGCTGAGAAAGGAGTCGGAGGACCTCCACATCTTCACCCTGGAAATAAAGGAAACTACAGAGGTAACGCCATGGTTTACACAAATCATTGCTCCGAAAACAGCTGGAGTTGACCTGAAGCCACAAGATCGAGTCCTACATTAATACACAGAAACAAAACTATCAGTTATTATAGTTAACTTTTAGTTTGCCTTTAAAGGAAATAGTTGAAGTGACTTTTGTACTCCCTATATTTCATGTTGACATGCCTGAGCAATAAATCAAGTAATTTGAATTTGCAACTCCTGAAGATTTAATTTTAGATTTATTTATTTTTTAACTTATTTATTTTTGCCAATTCACTCTCCTGGGCTTCCATGAAACTTTGCACTGAATCAGTCCCGAAAAGGGATATTGTTTTGGTAATAACATGCAATGTAGCCTACATATTTAGGAAAATATTGTGTCAAAATTCTCCAAAGAGGAAACCTTTTTACCCTAAGACGTGGCACTTTAATTTATTCATTTACTTATTTTTTTTTAAGTTGATGTGAAGTTACACAAATCAAGTGAAGCCTATACATTTTGTTTATCTTCATTATTTACTATGGCGGGGCCTGCCATCTTGTTATCTAAGCATGTCTTAAAGCTTGTAATAACTTTGACTTCAGGTCAACTCCCAGATGAGATTGTTGAAAAAAAAATTTTTTAATAGGGCTGGGCAACGATTAAAATATTTAATCGCGATTAATCGCACTGATTAATCGCGATTAATCGCATTGTATTTACAAACTCCAAGAATGAATTCAAAAGTAGTGTAAAGAGCACTTTTATTTTAATGTTCTGCTGCCATATGAACAAAAGTGTTGTAACATTTGTAGCACTTATCAGTAACACATATTTAGTGTAAAGCTCAACTTAAACATGTAAAACAAAAAATAGCAATAATAATAAATTAAAGCTTATTGCCACTGACAGGGAATTCTCTTTATGGGGAAAAAATCTACCAAAAACAGGCAATTTCTGAGGTAACCGCAGGGAGCAGCATTATCATTTTATGTTCAATACCAAAGTTTAACTTGGCAGTGGTTACAACTAACTTGTTTCTGTCATATTCCATGCTGGAAGAACTTTAAACTGAAATGCTTGCTAACTCGATATGCTTGCGTTTATTTGACGTTGACACGCGGTTTTTTGTTGTTGCTTTCTCGCGCGCATATAGTGAATGGCAGGGGGAAAACAGGCAAAAATACATGGATACTTTGAAGCGAGAAGCGACTTCACCGACGGCGTCGATGCAGACCCCCCCCCCGCTCCGCTCCGCACAAAACTTGTTCCGGCCGCCAACTCACCGCCTCGCCTCGCCTCGCCTCGCCTAAGCTCGCTCGCGGTACCTGCGGGAAACACCGCCTTCCGCATGTCAGCTGTGTTTTTTTCCGGCCAGCACCTTTCTTCCTCTTTGAATCTGAGGCTGGGCTGACAGCGAGGTTATTGGCGCATTATCGCCACCTACTGTTCTGATTCAAACCCCTACACCGCAGCAACAGACCTTCACAAAATAAAAGCATGTGACCAACATGCGTTAACGCGCGTTAAAGAAAATATCGCCGTTAATAGTCTAATGAGTTAACGCGAAATTAACGCGTTAACTTGCCCAGCCCTAATTTTTAAAAATAGTTTCAGCAATTTGTTTTTATGAAACAAATGGCAAGAAAATCGATTAATCAGATTCAGTAAAAAAAACAAAGGTTTTATTTTTAAGCCATATAGCCCGGCCCTACATGTGTAAAAGTAAGAGAGTATTTTCTTTTATTAATTGTACTATTAAAGCATTGTAATACCTGTAAATAACAAGAAATCAGGTGCTCCCAGCATTATGACAGGTTCACAGCAGCTAAAAAAAATCCCTTTTTGTGTCAATCTCTTTTTAAACTGTTAATTTGCAAAGAAGCAGCACTTTAAAGGTGTAGTCAAGGCTTTTCTTTCTTCTGATTTAAAAGTCTCTCCACGGGGACATTGGCACCCTGAAGACCACTTTACTGGAGGGTTTTGCCGGGGCGGAGGAAGCCAAAACGCAGAGCGAGCTGAGCAAAGACAAAAACTACAGGCAGCTGCTGTACAAAAAACCCCTGGATCCTCGCAGCGAAGCACAGCTCAAGGTGAGATGTGGAATAAAAAAGGAAGCAGTTTCTGTAATAATGAGTACCTATGGGTCAATCTAATTACCTGCATGCCCCTAAAAATGTTGCGGACTTGTTTTTTTTTTCTAACTCAGGAGATCCGTAGACTTTACCAGTACGTCACATTTGCTGTGGAAGATGTTAATGACGTGTTGGATGTGGAATGGGAAAAACACATGGAGAAGAAGAAGAAGCAGAAGTGAGTCTGAAGGATTGCAGACGGTCCCACTTTCTCTTTAAATCTCTAAAAACTGAGAAGATTGTCTGTGCTTGTCGTTTCTCCACAGACACATGGTTGTTCCCGGGCGTGAGGGCCTGTTCGCCACACTGACCAACAACCTGTGCATCATCAACCAGCAAAAGAACCGACTGGACCAGCTTATCCGCGAACTCACGTCTCTGCGCCTTTACAGTAAAAATGCAGCGCCTGCTATTAACCAGAACGTTACAACTGGAACTACAGATGGGTAAGTAATAGGGCTGAACAGTTTTGTAAAATAATCTAATTGCCATTTGTTTTCTTAATATTGCAATTTAATGCGATTTTACTTTTCCCAGTTTAATTTATCATGTGTTTTAAAATATATACAAACAACAAATCAATCTGTTTCCTCGCCATGTGGACTAGTTGCTAAAAGACCCGCAGCATCTAAACTCGAAGCAGTAATGATTGCGTTCTGCCTACGATATATTTCAACCAAAATTGCAATTTTGACTTTTCTCCGCATTAACCACAAGCAACAAAAATGACCTCTAAATAAAGATGTTTGTAAATAAGGACTATTTTAAACATGAACTTTTAATGTTTCTATTTAAGAGAACAGCTTTTAATTTAATTGGACATCAATCCTTGTTGAACATAAAGTGCAAAGTGCAACCAACAACCTAATGCTTTGTATTATTATACAAACTCTAAAACAAGTAATAAAATTAGATTATCTCACTGCTGCAACTGTCTTCCATTTTCAAACATTTTACTGACACCTAATGGACGTGTCTAATTCCCTAATTGTTACATAGCCAAAAATTGCAGACCTCTGCGATTTGGAAATTGCGTTTTTTTTAAATCACGATTTTAATGAAAATGCGATTAATTGTTCAGCCCTAGTAAGTAACCGGTTTGGGTGGAGAATTATGCCTGCGTTTAAAACATGTAATACTCCATCGTAGTTTGTGTTTCCATTAATATAATAGATGTAGATTTTAGTATCTTCCATATTCAAATAAGTGTAAAAAGTGGTTAATAAAGAATGGAAATGGATTTTATTTCCACATGCTATCACTGTCCAATTTACTGAAGATAGAAAGTAACTTTTCTAAAACTGATCTGGTGTTGCTCAGGGTGTAATATTTTAACTTTCAAAGTGAGCAGGGTCCCTGGCTGTTGGCTTTTACCTTTCTTGGCACAGCTGTTATTGAAATCAAATGTTGATCTTCCCCGTTGGATGGATAGACTTTACTTAATAAAGTTAATGAAATTTTTTTTAATCACCCCCCCCCCCCCCCCCCCTCTTTTATACACAAATTTGTTTTAAAAATGTAAAAGTTTCCAAAAAATTAAAGAGGCAGATCCTTGCTGTCTCTTTTTTTTATTATTATTTGTGTATACTTGACATTATGTCTAAATTTCTGATTCAATTTAGTCAGAAAATCTGGAACAAAAAAATCTGATAAAGAAAATACTTACATTTCCATACAGTTCATACCAAAGTTACTTTTTTTTCTGTGGGAGACCTAAGTTTACAATTATTTACATTCAACTGAGTTTGTTTCTTATAGAGAATGGGAACTTATCTCAAAAGATAATACACACCACAATAAATTACTTTCCGACATTAGAGACATGTGGAGACGCTTAACTAAAAATAGTTTACCTAAATGTTCTTGTGGCTGTTTTCATAGTTTGGAAAGTGAGCTTGAGAGTTTAAAGGATGCCCTCCTGAAAGCCAGGCTGGATGTCACTCCTCCTAAGGCCAAAGCCAAATCTCCAGGTATATTCTCTATTTAAAAAAAATAAAATAAAATCATGAACAATATTTTAAGATTTTAAAGCACTAACATTCTCTGTTTTTCAGCCGCCAAGATATCACCAGTTAAACAGTCTCAACTTCGCAATTTCCTCTCAAAGGGACAGATGCCTCCTGTGCGCTCGACTGCACCAGGTACTACCAAACATGTTGAAACGCAAACACTCAGATGCACTGTATATAAAAAGGAACGCCATATTTTCCTGAATATAAGTAGCATCAGTCAAAAAATGTCATGAAGAGGAAAAGAATAAATGTAAGTCGCACCGAACTGTACGCATTTATTTATTTAGCAATTTATTTCACACAATCCCAAGACTAAAATCTGACATTTTATCTGGTAAACCAACTTATTCAATTATATAAGTGCATCCACAACCGGCTGAATAACATGGACCATACCTGGGAGGATGAATGGTGTAAATTAGCATAAAAAGCCACCAGCTACACCGGCAAGGGTCCTCGCACACACCATTCACGTATGTGCCGATGACGCTGAAATTAGACCGTGAGCGTAGCAACTTTATGTTGCTCTGAAACGGATGTTTCAGAGCAACATAAAGCTCACATGAAGTTGTAACCCGCCCGGACAACAGACCTGCAAGCTAGCGCTAGCTCCTATTAGCTCCACAGACAGCCTAATAACAGGATTCTGTCGTGGTCTGGGCCCTTCAAGCTGCTCCACGCAACACTCCGCTGCGTGAATGCGTGCTGAAACAGCGAAACAACATACAAACATATCTTTGTTGTGTAAAAGTTAATGCTTCAATTAACTTTTTAAGTGAGACATGAGCAGGATATAGTTTTCACCAGCTTAGTTAGCCCTCTTGCGGCTGTAGATGGTAATGTTTACTTCTTGGTTCGTGTTTGGTCAATATGAATGACCATTTAAAATTGATATATAAATCGCACCTAACTATAAGTTGCAGGATAGGCCACACTGAAGAAAATAAAAGTGTAACTTATAGTCTGTAAAATACATTAATATTCAACTTTGAATGAAAGAATTACTGCAATGTAATAGATTAGCTATCTTTGTTTCTCCTTTTCAGCCAATCTGTCTCGCTCCGCGTTCCTTTCCCCGAAATACTACGAGGACCTGGATGACGCCAGCTCCAAGTCGTCCCTGTCCCAGTCCTTGGAGCCTCACCCATCTCACTTGGACCAGGAAGAGGAAGAACTACAGCCTCTACAGCTCCCAACCGTGACAGCGCTAGCCACTCCTCGCCACCCCACAGTTGTGAGGACCCCGTCTATCCAACCAGGCTTTGGAGGCATTCAGTCCACCCCTCTACCTAAAATCCACTCGGCACCAACTCTGGGATTTGGACTCAGCCCTATTCCCAGTCCTGGTAAGGATAATACTGACTGCTAATCAGGTGGAAATCAGGGCTGGGCTATAAATCAATTTTATCCATTCATTTGAATTTCCAATTTCTTTTAATGAAATGAAGGGGGGAGTGCGATTTATCGGATTTGATCAAATAAAATCTGAGATTTTATTTTCAAACTATATCGCCCAGCCCTAATGGAATATAAATTGTATAAATTTGGCGAAAAAAATATTTGCTAATTAAATTTGTTATGGGAAAAAAAGTGTTGCTTTTGACCCAACTTCCCTCCCTTGTTTTAGTTCCAACCAATAAGATCAATCTCAGCGGGGCTGAAAGCACTGCTCTTGCCACAAAGACGGTAAAACATGGCGCTCCTCCGACAGAGAGAACCGTTGCTGTCATGTCTGCCCAGCAGGCTGCAGCCAATGCAGCTATGCGCCGACAAATGGCAACTCAGAAGCCAGGTAGGAGGAACCTTTATATATTGGTGTCTTACCATCTTCAATCCAGTGGCAGTTTTATTTCTGTATTTTATTTATGTTTTTTTGATGTGATCAAAGATTCTGGTGTGTTCAGTTGATTTTGTACCGCTCCCCTTGTATTTAAGTATATTACGCTTCCCCTTAAACAATTGTGCTCTGAGATTTTGTTCTTTCCAATCGGAACCACTCCTCTTACTATAGTTTCTATTTTTGGACCGAGCTGGTCCTCTTAGACGCGCAGCTTGCTCATTTTGGCAAACAATTAGCCAGTAGAGTGATAGTTATGTTATACATAACACTGACCTGCCTGTGCCAGTGTGTGAAATCTTTATATTTTAACACTATTCTAGTCAACTTTAGCTATGCAATCCAAAATATGACAAAAAGCCCTCTTATGAAAATATTAATTCTAAATGTATGAAATATGTAGTATTTTGTGGTGTCCTACTGCTGATCACGTATCCTGTGTGATCTGTTTGACCTTGTTTCAGAACTAAAAATATCAGTACAGCAATATTGACTAATTGACAAGAGTACAAAGTGTACGTGCTATTGAATTATTATTGTTGCGTAAAGTTGTTCTGCTTCTGAAAGTTTTAAAGGGGCCCAGTCACGTATTTTGACAATAAAAGAAAACACAAAAGCCATAAATTCAAATTAAACGATGTACGCCAAGCGTTGGTCCTCGTAGTGTTTGCTTGACCTGGCGCCTTCGGCAGACGAACGTTGTTGCGGCATCTGCCGGCAGTACCGCTGAACTATCAGAAAACAAGATGGCGACAATCAATTCCGCTACTATAAGAGCCAGTGGACCGTCCAGAAATGCCTCGCAGTAAAGTGACAGCTCAGGGAGGTGGAAGACCAGCCCGATCTACAGGGTTGGGCTCACTGAACCTCTTTCTCTTCACTAAACCTCGCTGGGTTCCATTGCTTCTCCTTGTTTACTCATTGTGTGCATGCACAATATCGCACTTTAAGTGACGTGGTCCTGTTATGGTAAATATACACAAATAGAGCAAAATCGAAGAGTAAAACAGAAATAAAATATAAGCCAACATGGTGTGATGTCATCAGAAAGCCTTTGTATGCAATTAGTAAAGTCACATTACGTGACTACGTGACTTGGCCTGTTTAATGAAAATAGCTGTAATGCTATTTTCATTAAAGTAGCTCTCATTGTTTGACTGTGGAGCAGACAACTCTTTTTGTTGACTTCATCTCAACAGTTTGGGGAAAATTACATTTTTGAAGACAAAAAAAAAACTTTTATATTTCAATTCCAAGAAATCAACTAGCTGTCATGTCTATATAATTTCTGTAGAATCCTTTAACATATTTTTCTTTGAGGTTACTAAAAGAAAAAGCAGCCATCCAGTGTACAGCTATCCTGACAAACCCTGACCAGCAGCTTTGTTGATAGTAAATTATGTTTGCCTGGTTCATGTTGGCGAATAATCTATTCAGGCAGGTTTTCCCAGCTGAAAATCAACCAGCATTGTTAGTTTTATCAGTTTTCAAGGCTAAACATTTTTGACCCAGAAGCTCGTTTTTAGAAGCAGCAGGAACACAATTAATGTTGAAGCTATTGACACGTAAGCTGGGGCTTTTGGTGGTGGAGATCATTAAAATTAGTGGCTTGAACCCTACTTTGATTTTGAATAGAATTAAAACAAATTTATCAAATAATTTACCTTGAACACTGAATTGTTTCATATTGTATTGCAATACCGTTTTTAAATCACCAGAGGGCGACAACGGCTCGTGGACAAAATAATCTGAGTTAAAAACTCTTCAAAAGCCCAGGCCAGAACATCAGACTTGTTTTTCTGTTATTCCTCTAAGAAATCACCATAGAAACAATTAGACCATTTAATTCCACCTTTGTGTTTAAATCTAAACACCTTCTCCTTTTAACTGCTCATATTCTGCTTTGTGTTGTTCCAGCTCCCGTTAGCGGTTCGTTGACAGAGTCCACCTTAAAGACCGTCCCTCAGGTGGTCAATGTTCAGGAGCTGAAGGAAAAGGGGCCGCCTGTTCCCGTTTCTTCTGTCATCAGGTAGACACGAATCATTTATGCTTAATATATTCTGGAAAGACCTGCTTACGCCACTGCATGGATTTAGACACGATTATAATTACTTCTTTTAAAGAAGAAATGATTCAAATCATGGGTTTCTCTTAAATAATTTTCACATTTTTTAGTGGACTCCAAGAATAAATACACGACAATGAAAACGGCAAAGTTTACATCTACTGTATCAGTTAAAATGTGTTTTTTTTTGTCTGTGAAATCACACAGGAAGATCTCGCTCTATTTCCAAAATCCTATAATCTCAAACGTATAGTAGATTTATAAAACATTAAATAGTAGATTATTCTTTTTTTTATCTTCTTATTCTGGAAGTACAGAGATTAAAGACAAAACAAACAAAATGCGCGTCTGGGATTTCTATTTGCTGGATACAAAGTAAAAATGTGCGTCATATAAGTGAAATGATTTGTGAAATTAGTCCAGGGTTGACCTTTGACAGTTTTTGAAGTAAGAAAGTTATTAATTTTACCCCTTTAATTGGCTAAACTATTAACTGATGTTAAATATCTGTGGAAAATTGTCTTTTCTTTACAAAAAGGACAAACTGTAATGTTTTTGTACTGAATTTGACTGAGCAAAAACATGGAGGATGACAATATTGTTGTTCTTTTTCTTGTTTTTTTTTATTAAAGGTTTGTTTTAAATAACTAAACTCAGGAACATGTTGGTGTTTAAAAGTTTTCTTCCATTCTCTGTTTATCTTTCCCAGCTCCTCGGTACCGGATCTCACAAATCAGGCTTTTACCAGCCAGGTCAAACGAGTGAGTGTTAGCTGTGGTCTCCCTATAACTCGTCTTTTTTCCCTATACATTATGTTTTACCAGTCACTCCACTAAATGTGTAAATTTAAATGGGTTTCAGGGGAATTAGTTGGCCAAAAAATAATATTGCAATAGTCAAACTCACAGACTTCAGTTTATATTTCACAGTTTGCAATATTGTTAGACAAAAAAAGTTAAGCTTGTTTAATATTTCTAAATCTGTGTCCTTGTATGTTTAAACTGCAAATAAATGTATAAAAAAATCCTCAGATTTGTCACAGTTTGACATGTAAAGACAATTTTAATTGAATAGGTGGGAAATGTCTCAGGTTTCTCTCATATTGGTGCTATGCATTGTTGAAAGCACGGTTGACCGCTCACACAAAACCTGTTCTCGTACATTCACACAATACGATCAACAGGGAAAACCTGAGCACTGATCTTTTTTTATTTATATATATTTTTTTGTACATGCATATTATTAATTCAATGTGTCTCTGTAGACGACCACCCCAAAGATCCCAACAATGTCTACTGAAAGTACATCCGGTCTGCAGCAAGGCTTTGTTTTTAGTAAGTATTGTTTAATTATTCTGTATTAGCGTTTACAGTGTAGTCCAAAATGAAGACGTCAGCCCAATCGTTAAACACTTGTATCCCTTTTTAATAAACTTTTTCCCAAAGGTCCCCCATCCAAAACAGATGTTTCTGTGGTTCGTACCGGTTCTGTGGAGCAAAGCAACAACAAGCCATTCTCCTTCACACCAGGGTGAGTTAACGTCCCCAGTGGCAGAAAAAAAGCAGCCTGAGATTATCTGCTAGAATCGGAGATCTTGTTTCAAATATTTGAAAGTAATGTAATAGAATGCAGGTAGCTTATTAGTTTAAAAACATTAAATACAATTTGGTTAAACAATTGAGGCGGGACGAGATGGATTCTCGTGTGTTTGTGAACGCACAAAAACGGCGAGAATTCAGCTTGCATGCAAGGCTAGAGTAAATGTCGTTTAAAGAAAGAATAAAGATACTTTGAAAGTAAACAAAGTAGTAATTCAACAGTTGTGTAACAATGTTTCTTTGTTGTTTTGCAACTTTGTTGCTTTCGCAGGTCAACGGGTTTTAGTTTTGCTTCTGTCTCGGAAGAAGCCGGAATGCCAAAAGGTAAAACCCATCAGTGGCCCCGGTACCGTCGGAGGTATAGAATCGTCCACAAAGTTTCACTTGTTTCTGCTTTTGTTTCCCAGCAGTTAAGGACGTCAGTAAATTCTCTTTTGGCGGAAATGGCAAGGTGTTGTTTGGTCAGACAGCAGAGGAGCCGTTCTCTCTAACCCCGAAGTCCGCGGCCTCTGGTATTGCCACCGGGTCTCCGCAGCTGACTCTAAGCACGTCGGGGGAAGCAGCCAAACACAGCTCCCTCTCCACAGCCTTCAGGACTGAGCCGCAGCCGCCGCCCAAGACCGCTGGAGGAGAAACTCTCGGCAGTTTCTCTGGACTGCGCGTCTGCCAAGGAGAAGAAGTCAAAGACCCTGTAACGAAGCCGGCGGCTGCATTTACCTTTGGAGAGGCAGGGCTTGGCATTGGCAAGGGAGTACAATCCTTCAGCTTTGGGTCAGGTCTCCAAAAGCCTTCTGAAGATTCTGCAGCCACAGATTTGTCTAAGGGAGCTTCATCGAGCAGTTTGTTCAAGCCTCCTGAGACAAACGCCAAGCCGGCCTTCTCTCTCCCCCCGTCCAGCGCCGCACCCTCAGCTTTGCCGACATCTTTCAGTAGCCTTCTTGTAGGTTCCTCAGAGGAATCAAAAGCTCCCCCACAGCTCCCAGAAGCTACCCCACCCAACGAAAAAGAACCAGCCGCTGCTGAACCAGCTGGGGAAAGCGCCAGTCCGTCTCTGGCTCCTGAGCCCGCACTGGATTCTTCATCCACTCCAAAGGTCACACCCGCACCCCCTTCGGTGACGCCTGCCGCTACCCAAGATCTTCCTTCTACCGGTGTCGCACCTGCTGAAGCAACCCCTCCACCGAC
Organism: Fundulus heteroclitus; assembly: GCF_011125445.2. NCBI lineage: Eukaryota > Metazoa > Chordata > Actinopteri > Cyprinodontiformes > Fundulidae > Fundulus > Fundulus heteroclitus. Next base: position 17,925,940 of record NC_046368.1, read on the forward strand.
GTCCAGCGGGCCTTCCACGACAGAAGCCACCCCAGACCCCCTACCCGCTCCTCCGGTTGTTTCCACTCCAGCCGCTCCCAACGCCGCCGCCGCCGCCTCCCAGGGACCCCCGCCAGCGTTCCAGGTGCCATCTTCTGAAAAACCAGGCTCCATTTTTACGCAGCCCGCCCCAGCAACGACCGACAGCAGCTCCATTGGCGCCATACCAGTTATCAACACAGTTGCTCCCACCACCACCACCCCTGCAACCGTTACCACCGCACCGACCACCGCCGCCAACGCTGTGTTCGGGCAACCCGCGGCGCCGCTCGCCTCCTCAGCCCCCACAGCACCAGGATTTGGCTCGCCCGGGTTTGGTACTGCCGCCGGAGCAGGCTTTAACAAATCCGTGTTCGGCCAGATGGGTGGCTTTGGCCAACCTGCTAGCAGCGCCGGGTCATCCAGCGGCTTTTCTTTTACCCAGTCGGCATTTGGAGCAAATCCTAGCAGTGCAACAACCGGGGGAGCAAGTCTTTTCGGGGCGTCTACTGCCAGCAGTGCTAGTTCGTTCTCATTTGGCGGTGGGAGCGCCAACACAGCCAGCTGCACCGGGTCGGGGCTGTTCGGACAGAGCACGCCTCCCACGTTCGGTCAGAGCGCCGGATTTGGGTCGCCATCGGTGTTTGGCAGCAACACCACCACATCCTCGTCTTCAGGATTCAGCTTTGGTCAGCCTTCAGGTGAGCCTGAGCAGTAACCTGATCTCTATAAATGATGCTTTACCACTGTATGCAAATAAAAAAAAAGCCTATTTCCTAGAAAAAATATATCTCAGAATATAATGTTATAACAATAACTGTCATCTCTAAAGAGAAATAACAGGTTCTAAGTTTTAGACCAGTGAGCCAGAAACAAAATCCTTCTGTGCTGCATGGCTAAAAGCAAAAATATCTGACACTGTTGCGTCTTCCATCATTGAAGCTAACACCGTCTGACACCCTTTGAATGAAAATATGTACCCAAGGGCAATAGGCTGCGCTGGATGATGTGTGATAAATAGCAACTTATCTGACCAGCCGTGCTTTATAGCCCCCTGCAAACTCATTTATTGTATTCTAGTTTTGAGTTTCATCTGTGTTTTTTGGGTTTGTTTATTTTTTTAGACCATTTAGAGTTGAAGTTGTGCGTTTTGTTTGTTTTTTTTTTTGTCCCAGGATTTGGTTGCTCCACTGCCGCCCCTGTATTTGGCCAACAGTCTTCAAGCGGCAGTGTGTTTGGACAGGTAGGGTACCAGATTGCTCGACTGTTGCTTTCTTGAAATGTAAAAATGTAAAGGAATAAATGACAAATCTTCCTCCTCTTTTGTTCACCCCCTCTGCAGTCATCATCCGGCACTGGGTTGTTTGGCTCAAACACAGCCAACACAGCAGGTTCATCCTCTGGAGGATTCTTCAGCGGTCTCGGGGGCAAACCAAGCGAGGATGCGACCAACAAGAACCCGTTCGGTACCACTGTTTCAACTGGAGGGTTTGGACAGGCCGCTCAGCCTGGTATGTTTTTCTGTTTAGTTTTTTTTTTTTTTTTTGTTAAGGTTTGCATTAAGCCTGATGAGAAAAAATATATTTGCTGGCTGTGCATTCGCTGCTAATTTTTCTCCCCCTCATAAGCAAACAAACAAAAATATTGTTTGACTTTGATTCATCTTTACATTGAGAGCAAAGTGGAGCCCAAGTGTAATTCCCCTGTTTTTCTGCACAAACGTTGCCAATAAAAGGGGTTCTGGTTTAACTGCTCTCGTGAGTTAGTTTGATTGTCCCACTTCCTCTCCAGGCTCCACCAGTCTCTTTGGGAATAGTGGTGCGAAGACCTTTGGGTTCAACCAGTCCGCCTTTGGGGAGCAGAAACCCAGCGGGACCTTCACCACCGGTGCAGGGAGTGTTGCAGCCCAGGGCTTCGGCTCCTTCTCTTCACCAACAAAGCCAGGTAGCTTGTGATCTAGATGCGCGTTTAGTTGTTTTAGTACACGGATCTTACTCTCTTGAAGTCTAGAAACTTAATGGAAATGGCTTTTATCATTTTCCAGGTCTGGTATGGAAACAATGAAAATTAAGTTTGGAAAACAGTTTTTATCTACCAGACTTTTTTTCTTTCAAGCACTTTGTAAAGGACAAAAGTCTAATAATAATTACTTAGTGTCGAGGTTCTACATAGGTTTATGTTGAACTGACATGATACCTCATCACATGTTTATTTTAAGATATTGCCTATTAGTATTTTGGGTTTTCACTTGTCTAAAAATAAAAAGGAGCCATTTTAACTTGCTCTTTGGCTTCTAAACTACTTCAGCTGTGTCTAAGAATTTAACAAAGGTACCAAAAGGTACCAAAGTTCAAGAAAAAGTCTAGGATATTCTGTTCCTTATCTGACAAATCTAAGAATTTATACATTTTGAAACAGAGCTGATCTAAGTTGGTCCATCAGCCAGTAGGCTGTGGTCCTATACTAGTAAAATCAGAAAAATGTTTCTGCATTTCATGAAGCCTAAAGATAAAACAAATTGACTAGTATTTACAGGTTCAGCATTGATCCTCTGTTCTCAAATTTCCAGATTTTTATAAAGAAAAAAAGCTTTAAAATATAGCCATTTGAGTCTGGATAATTAGGGAATTTAGTGCTCTGCATGGTTCCAGTGGTTGAAGAGAAGCTTAAATACTTTGCAGTTTAATTTATGATCACACAAAGAAAATAATACACACATTTGGGCTGAAACCAACTCTGTATTTCTAGAGTTTATTCTGTATATTATTTGTACCATTCCATCCATCTGTGTTTGAGTCTATTGGCAGATACATTTATCTAGCCATCCACTAGTCCATCCAGTGGTTCACTCACCCATCATGGTTGTCTATCCATCCTTCATCCATCCTTAATCCATCCACCCATCTGTTCATCTGTTCTGCCTTCCATCAAGTTTACTATTCATTCTATTAAATATTATATACGCCCTGAAGCTTCCTGTTGAGAAGCGATTTTCTGAGCGTTTTCCTTATTATGGCTTCATAAAAAAAATAACCCAAACTATACAAATAAAAACATTCTCCTCAATTGAGGTCTAGCGTTCTCATAAAGCAGATAACACATTGATCTTTAGAGTCAATTTCTGCCCTTAATTTCCAATCTCATCTAGATCCAAATATATTACAGCAGGCCCGACTGATGGCCTTTAATATCGACACTATTCTTACAATCTAGGATGGAGCGAGTCTACGTGGGTAACGAGTTAATTTGATGTCTGTAAAGTCGATTAAAATCGAATTCTCAGTTGGATATAAAATTTACACCAAGTTTCACCCCAGCATCTTTTTTGGTCATTTTTTTTGCTAATTAAGCTGATATCCCAGCTATCGCTCACCTCCACTGGGGTACTGATATTGCTCAGCACATTAATGTCCTACCTAAGGGGAACGTAATCTTGTTACATTAGCTCAATCAATTATTTACTGGGGCGTGCTGCTGGGCCGGCTGTAATTTCAGCGCAGCCTTTCTGCCCTGCTGCCCAGAAGCCTCGAATTAAGTGTGAACTATTTGTCCTGTCTAGGAATCATCACAGTCTTCTGGTTTGAATTAGTAAAATACTATAAACCTAAAGGACCAATAATGACATCTAGCGTTTCAGAGAATTATTTTGGGTAATTGTACAGGAAATCGTTCTACTTATTGCTCCTTTTTAAAGACACTGTCAAGTTGTATTTCTAAGCACTTTTTAAAGATGTACTTATGAAAAACAAATTTTCAAATATGGCCTTGCACTAATTTAAGCCTATTACTTTTATATTGTTTATATTGAACAACTTTTAAACTACTTTAGCGTAACCAATGGCCAAATATAACTCTTAGTAATTTTGTGTTGTTAAATGCATTATTATGCATTTTGTCAATACTCATTAGTTTAATACCCTTGTTTTAAAAAAAAAATAATAATTATACTAAAGTGCAGAAATAGGATCACAACTCACGTTCTCTTTAAACTTGGAATACACTTCTGTATTTTTCTTTTTTTGCTGCTGCTGTGTCCTGATACAAAGCTCACACGTGTTGTTGTTTGTTTTTTTGTTTTTTAATGCAGGTGGCTTTGGCAGCGCTCCGGTGTTCGGGAGTCCCCCTTCCTTTGGTGGTTCCCCAGCGTTTGGTGGCACGGCATCGTTTGGCTCCACCGCCTCCTTCAGCAGTCCCATGACCTCCTCCACCGGTAAAGTGTTCGGAGAGGGAACAGCTGCTGCAAACATGGGAGGATTTGGGTAAGAAGACTCTTAAGTGGCTTTCGCTTTAGTCTCCAAAACGGGGAGCCTAAACTGTAATGTTATAAGTATTAATTGTACAACGATTCCCAGAAAAATTGATGCATGAAAGACAATCTTTGATTTTTGGTCATTTTATGGCTGCTGTTTCAAAGCTTGAAAAGGTTGGTCTCAGTGCAGCGTTTTTGAAAATCGCACTCGCTGCATACACACAAATAAAGTGAATTTGTCAAACTGATAAGATCCATAATCAAATTAGTGTTTGACTAAATGTAGTACATTTCACCTTGCCTGTAGAAATAATATAGATGTTTAGAAAAGCTGTTTAACCTTTTCACATGTAGTGATGGTCCTGCCACAGAGTTTAAGTTGTAGATCAACACAAAGTAGTGCAAGACTGTGAAACATGGTTGTCAAGTTATACTCTGGAAAGTGTGGCGTGACTGATTTTATCCCCCTGGATGATACTTTTTGCTTTTCAATTACAACTTCAAGGCTATTGCAGCATCGCGGGAAAACAACATTTTAGCCATTCTCCTTTGCAAAATTGCTCATCTGGGATGCTTGACGCCTTCAATTACGAGCTTTTAAACCTTCCTGTTGCTGATTCTGATTAACTAGATTTAGATCTGGGCTTTGACTCGGCCATTTTCTGCTAATTCTGAGCCGTTCCATTGCAGCTCTAGCTGACTGTTTAGGGCTGTTTCCTTAATGGGAAGTCAACCTGCGTCCCAGTCTCATAGTTTTTGCGGTCTGTTTTTCTTTTAGTATCGCCCCGTTTCTGGTGCCACCCGCCTTCACATAAACTAATCAGCTTGCCTGTGCCTGCTAAAGAAAAGCATCCTGACAGCGTGATGCCGCCACCACTTGCTTGAGATATCGTTTTAGAACCCAACCCTGCTTCCCTGCCTTTATCCCTGACCCAGTCTGATGTGTGTCTGTTCACTAATGTTCTCTAATGACCCTCTGAGAACGTCACAGAACCGCTGGACTTACCCTGAGGTTAGATTAGATGCAGGCGGACTCAGTTTACTGATTAGCTTACTTCTGAATAATTTGGTTTCCGCCTCAGTTTACTGCTACTTTGTGTTGATTCGTCAAATAGCATCCAAACAAAAGGCATTGAAGGTTGTGCAGTGATTGGGAAGTTGTTGTTTTTTTCTTGTCCAACTCTCAGCAAATACAATTAACATTTAAGAGGAAATTGAATATATAATCTTGTCATCCACGCTCGTCATTTCCAATGATTGTGTCGCCTTCATTAAGCGCCTGCGATGTCCTTCCTGTGTTGTGATAGTGGTGAGGTTGGCCCTGAGCCTAAAACTATGGATCTCTGTGCAGGAGTAGATTATTCGCCTCACATAATCCCACTTTGGGGTCATGCTGCCTGCAGATTAAACTGGCCTGCTCTCTCTACTTCTACCGCTGGTATGCCTATACTCTCTTCCCCCTCTTAGGAGTCAGCGGGGGGGGGGGGGGGGGGGGGGGGTGTTCAGTGGAACGGATTAAATCCCCTTCAGATCCCGTCCTCTCAATCCCACATCTGAAATTTTCGCACCCTGTTTCACGTCAGCTGCCTTTCAGACATGTTTACTTGAACTTTAACAAGGTTTTGTCTTGACAAATTACCGATTTAAATTGTGTCAATTCATTTTAAGCCTGTAGTTTTATCATAAGACTATGTGTCTGGCCCTGTTTTCAGGTTCTCTTCACCTCCCAGTGGCCCTTCCTTTGGCGCTCTGGCCACTCAGGCTGCTCCTACATTTGGGAGCTTGGCCCAGCAGGGCTCTGCATTTGGAAGTCAGCCCAGCAGCTTCTCAGGCTTTGGACAGCAGCCACAGACTGGAGGTGAGGCATCTATGTCCCTTGCATTTATTTCTATTTTTTTTTTCTGCTGATCTTTAAATGCCAGCAACACTTTGTACAGTTCGGCTTGTTTAGCGCCATAGCAGGTATTTTGGGTTAATGTTCATCTTAACTCGTATCTTAAGTCCCTTTTACACATGCGTCCAAGTAACTTACTGGGACCACATTCCTGGGTCCAACAAGAATAACCGCCTTTCACACATGCAAATTAGTCCCAGTAAATTACGGGGTCATCTCTTTTCACACTTAGCCCAGCAATGGTGGAATGGGTGTTCCTAATATCACCTACAGGTGGCAGTAATGCAAGGAATATACACTGCAAAAACAGATCTTACTTATAAAAATAAATAAAATGTTCTTAAAGTTAGTGTTTTAATCCTTGATTTAAGCAGGTAAATAAGATTATAGGGTTATAAATAGGAGTATTTATACCCCTAAAATAAGATAATTAGACATCCTGCACTTATAATAAGCAGATAGAGATGAATCGTTCCTATTTTAAGTGCAAAAATCTTATTCCATTGGCAAATCATCTTATTTACCTGCTCAAATCAAGGACAAATACACTCATTTTAAAGAATATTTTACTTATTTCTAGTCCCGTTTTTGCAGTGTAGCTTTAACTATTATAAGGCGCACTAAATATTCTTCCCAAGTGTTTAATATTACTGCACCCCTTAACGTACGCAGCGCTCTATCCTTTACCGTGCTTACACATTTTTGAGCGCGTTGTATCACTCGGTAAGCACAAAGGTAATCATATATGCCGCATCATAAATGTTTGAGAAAGTTTAAGGATTTTTAAGTGCGCCTAATAGTCTGAAAAATATCGGTTTGTGGTCTCGTTTCAAGCTCCACCATGCAACGCTCTGTTGCGTGAATGCATACTGAAACAGCGAAACAACATACAAACATGTCTTTATTGTCTTTAAGTTAATGTTTCAGTTAACTTTTAAGTACTGGAGCAGCATATAGTTTTCTCAAACATAGAGCGCCCTCTTGTGGCTATAGACGGTAATGTTCACGCCTTGGTTCATGTTGGTCAATATGATTCACCATTTAAAATTGATATATAAGTCTCACCTGAGTATAAGTCCCAGGATCGGCCACACTATAGAATAAAAGAGCGACTTGTAGTCCGACACACAGTACAATAATGGCCCCATTTCTGCTTCCAAGTAAATGTCGCAGGGTTCCTACACAGTATGGAATTTGATTTTCCAGGTCAGAAGACAATAGATCTTGTCAAATATTTAAGTTTTTAGATTTTATGCCTTATTCCACTGTTGAAAAGTCACATTCATCCATCCCTCTCGTCAATCCTTCCTGCCGATCTATCCATACATTTGTCCATCAATATGTCTGTCTATCCATCCAATAATCTGTCCGTTCATTCCTCCACTTATCAATCATACATCTACTTGTCATCCATCTATCCATCAGTCTATCCTGCTATCTGCCTTCCTTGTCTGAAACAAGCCTGGATTCTAAAGATTTCATAATAAAAGCCTAGCCACTGTAAAGAAGTCTGCCATGATTAAATTGTAACCTTTTGTATCAAGACCTTCAAAATTGTCTAAAAAATAACTAAGAACTTTTGAAGCCTTCAAGTTTGGGGAAGTCTTCAAGTTTGGGAAAGAAAAGGGCCGTTTTATCAGGAAACATGTTTGAAAGGTGGCTTTACTACAAACCGGTTTCCATCAGTTTTTACTCGTGTACAGGTTGCACCATTTGCAGAGACGACGAATATCCATGATTGAGCTCCTTGATACATGTGCAGATAACTTCATTCATCACTTCTCTTTGTTTTCCAGGATTCGCGGGGAACACATTCGGCTCTGCAAGCCAGTAAGTGTGTCAGTGTTTCCTGTTTCAATTGATGTTTTCTGCGCGCGCCGCCGAGCAGACAGGCCCCGCGTATCTCTGTCTGTGTGTGTGTGTGTGTGTGTGTGTGTGTGTGTGTGTGTGTGTGTGTGTGTGTGTCTGCTGCGCGTTGTGCCTGTGGGCTTTGGGAGCTCACATCTTTTCTTCCACAACACTGCTTTCAGTAAAACCTTCCTGATTTAATACCTCCTCATCCAGCCTAATGCAGTTCCTCCCCCACCTCATCCTTTTCTCTTCCCTCTGTTCAGAAGCCTGAACTCGTAGTCAGAGAAAATTTCCCGTTGGCCGCGCTGAATCTAAATGAAGCAGTAATCAAACATTTATAAAATATTGGCTCACGGTAAAGACGGTAGACTGATGTGCATACTGAAAGTACATAGTGGTCTGGAGAGGTTAACTCATCAGTTCTGCTGCCTCAGGTTATTACATTTCATCCGCCCCCCCCCCACCATCCTAATGCATCTCCTACCGTTCCATCCTTTTCTTCTGTGTCTGCCTCCGTATGTTCCTGCATGTCAAAGGGTAACCAGCGTCGCCCCGGGGGTCTCTTCCAGTGAAATGCACGCTAAAGCGTTCACAACTGACTTGTTTGAGCTTATCGGACACATCCGCATGCGGATATAAACCCTACATTCGCTCTTTTTTTTTTTTGTTTCTTTTTATGTGATGTGAGACATTCATAAAACAAAGACTTGGAGCTAAAGGTTTTAACTAACAACCGGGAATAATTAAATGTCCCTGACTGGCCAGCAGTGGTCAGTGGAAAATGTGAAATTCAACATGCATAAAGTGTTATTTCTGCACACTATTTCAAATTTGCTGCCTTTTTATTTTAGTAATATATATATATATTTTTTTTTAATGGCAGATACTGTTTTTGTCTGTCTGAGCAGCTACATGGTCATCCTCCTGTGTTTCCTCGTGCCAAAAACAGAGACTGAAACAATTTGTGTTTTGTTTTGTTTTCTGCAGGCATGGACATCTAAGTTAGGACTGCTCAATAAATTGTTATCACAAAATACGTTTGTTCATTGTTGTTATTGCAAAGGAATACTTTTTAAAGCAGCCTTTGTTTTTTGTGTTTCCTGTCTCACAAACACACACTTTGCACGCCGATGTGATATTCTCAAACGTCTGGCTCAGACGCTAAAGGTCACAGAGAGTGCTGGAATATAATGTTATTATTAATAATCTCCTGGGCCAATTAACTAATGTCTCGCATCCCTTTCCTCATTTATTTGCTGAACTAAAAAGGTAAAATAGTTCTGTTTGTAGAAAACAAACTGATGTTCTGAGCTATTATGGATATAATTACCATCTTTAGACTAAACATAGATAAATATAAGAATTTGCTGATTTTCTTTTTTTTTACAGTAGTTTTTCTAATATGAATTATAGCAGGATAATATAAAGGTCCAGTTATTAGTGTGGCGTGTCACATTTTGTTGCTCAATTATGACGACTGTTGGCAGCAGCAAATAAAAATCCTTAATACCATTTATTGCCGAATTTACTGAAGAAATTAAGTTCAGCCAGGGGTCCGGCCCTCAGCAACACTCAGATCCTCACGGAGCCCTTTGGTAGGATTTGTGTCTCACCCAAAATCAGGGTATTTTGTGTTTTTATGGATAAATAATAAAAAAATCAGTTGACGTTGTCTGTGAGTGTAGGTTTTTCTTACAGATGACTTGTGAAATCAGCCTTTCCCTTTATGTCCAAGCATCAATTCTGCTGAATGAATTTGAGGTTCTCCAACATTTCCGTTTTGAATACCAGATCAATGAAGAGGGGGAAAAGCCTGTGCATGTTATGCCAGCTTTTCCACTCATTCTACCACTATTGCGTGTGCGAGTTTTAAAACTCTTTATAATAACGGCTCTTTCTTTTTGTACCTGTTTTCCAGGTCAAGCTCTCAAACATTTTCCAGCTGGAGAAGCTAGTGTTCCTTAAAACTTGGAGAGAAACTGGACGACGTTTCAGTAACGATCTGTTCTGTACGCCACAATTTCTTTTTTTTTTACAGAAATAAAATTTAACTTTTATAGAGAGCAGCTGATTATCTAGATGTGCTACGTTTCTGTAAAGCACTTTGTGAACTCGGTTTATTCATAGGACGGCAGAGTTTGTACAAGCAGAAGAGACTATGTACGATACGTTGCTCAGAGAATTACTGCTTTTAACATTTTCTGTGGCTAATTTTAAGATATTTTTGTACTCAAACAAATACAGTAGTAGAAAAACATCCAAGCTTTACTTGTGAATATGTTGAATTTCAGTGATGTGAACACAACTGTTTGCAACATTTCAGGAATCAACCGGAACAGCCTTCAGCTTGATATTCTTTGAGTTACGGCATTGATGGGTCTTTTTAAATTAGGTGGGTCTTATTAAAGTCAAGCAAGACACTTTTCTTTTCTTTTTCTTTTTTTTTTTTTTCTTTAGAACAAGGACAAAAATTGTCCGTCAATCTGTTTTTGCTAACATCTCCCGTTGATGTATTTTTTTACATGGAAAAGGAAAAATAAACTTGTTTAAATAATTTGAATTTCTTTACATTATTTAAAAAAACAAAAACAAATCGGGACTCAAGGCTAAAAGTTGTTTCATGAGGTTTACATAAAATGGTCATTTTCAGGGTTCCTATACAGTCTGGGAAAAGTATAGATTGAAGGATATTTCTAGATATGGTTAAAAGTAAGAGAAGGAAAAAAACATTCAATCCTTATTTTAATTTTTGCTAATTTTTTTTCCACATTCAAATTTGAACTTTGCAGAAATATATTTTGTAAATTCATAAATTAAAAGATGTACTTGAAAGATTAAAAAAGGTTACATTTTGGCATGTATAGTTTAAAAACTTGCTAACTGAAATATTTAATTCAGAATAAATGTGTAGGAGCCCTGCATTTACCTTCTACCAAATCCTGTGAAATATTATCTAAGGTATGAAGACTATTTATTTTGACCTGTAAATTTAAGTGTAAACCAAATCTGTGCAAGTCTTCTTGAATAAAACAGCTTTTAGAATAAAATCTCTGTGGGCAATCCAAGGCTTACAATTGTTTTGTTTTTTTTTTAAATAATGGTCTTTGAAAAAGAAAATGGTCTGCTTTTATTTCAACTATAAAAGTCTATCTACAGGATTTCAAAGTGTTAAAAGTTCCGTTTAGGTTTTCTCTAAATGAAAAACAATGAATGGTATTTATCCTGTGTGCAGATGACCGTCACTCAAGAGAAACTGTAATAATGCTGGGTCCCTGCTTTAGTGTCTTAAAGAACTGAAGACATGGATGTCATTAAACGTTTTCGCCTTTAATGAGAATAAGACTGAAGTGATGGTCTTTGGAGACGCGTCGGAGAGATTTTATTTAAGATCTGGGTTATCTTGGTCCGTATGCGGAGCAACCCGCAGCTAACCTGATGGCCAATTCAAGGCAGTCGTCAAATCCAGCTCTCACCCTGATGCTTTGCTGCAAAGCGATCTGAAGCAGTAATCCATGCCTTTGTCCCTACACTGCTGGATTACTGCAACGCATTCTGCTGCACATCCTCTAATCAACAAATTCACACACATTAAATTCACTGCTCTGGTTGGCTGCTAACTTTAGGGTAGTTTAAAAATTTTTTTTTTTTTGTCTTTTTAAGGGTCTTGCCTCTCCCTTTTTACAGCCATATGTGCTCCCCTCGTTCTCTCTGATCCACTGACCTGCTGCTCCTGTCCGTCTCTAGAACCAGGTGGAAGCTCACAAAGGAACGTGCCTTTTCTGTGGCTGGTCCAACGCTTTGGATTAACCTGCCGCTGCACACTAGGCAGGCGTCCTCCCTGACGGGGTTTGAATCTCTCTTAAAAACAGCTTTCTTCCCTGGCTTTTATTACCCAGTAAGGTGTTGGATTTTTTTTTTATATTTGTATTTTATACATTCTTTTTCTATTTGTGTTTAATCTGGTCTGTTTGTGCTTTATGCTCTTCATAATCTTAACATTACAGCCCAGAATTCAGTGTGTTTTAAAGTAGCGCAAAGGTTTTAAGTAGAAAGAAAACTGTGCATGGGATAAATTTAGCTACTGGATAAATTAATCTAAACCACAGCTCTTATTCACTCTAGTGTTTACTTTGCTCCACACATCTACTCCACAAATCTGACCTTTTGTGGAACAGTATGCCATTCTGCTCGTAAAGCATGGTCGTCGCTCCGTGGTCCTGCAGACTCGCCTTTGTTTATCCTCAGTTATTTTGCTGCATGGAAATGTCGGTCTCTAGAGGGTAGACAAATTAGCAGCGAAATGTGGTTCTGCAAAGTGCTGACTTGGGGTGAAATAATACAAATGCACTCCGCACTTTTCAGTATTTCCATCAGGGGTGTTGCAACTAGTGTTGCGCCAATGCCATTTTTTGGCCCCGATACCCGATATCTGGCTGTGCAGTATCGGCCGATACCGATTTCCATACCGATACCATTACTTTGAAATTTATGTGTGTGTGTATATATGAAAAACAGCATACTACTTGGATGTAAAATAATTGCTATCATGGCTTTGTCAAGCTGCTACCTTATAAAAGCAAGAAAAAAGACTAATGCAAAGTGAATCCACCAGAACTAGTGAGTGTCGGGAGAGAGAAGGCTGCGTTCAAGTGACATACAAACATCAAAATGGTATCTGTGACCAATTTGTTGGTACTCGGCGATACCGATACCACCATTTTAGTGCGGTATCGGTATCGATGCAACACTAGTTGCAACCCCTGATGGATACGCAAAAATCCATAACAAAAAGGGATACGCACCATGCATAAGAATTTAAAAATGTGACTAAGAGAGGAACGTCAGTAAAATCAGTGGTGTGTGTGAGTGGAGAATGTATATGGAAGAGTTGCAATGTGCCTACAAAGCAAAAGGCAGCAGCATACAAGTGGAGAAGAGCAGAGAGAGATTAGTTGGTACCCGGGGTTTAAAAAATAAAAAAGGTGAGGGCAAGGGCCTTAGAAAGTCCACGTCTGTTGCTTTTTAGTAATTAATTAAATTACATTTTATTTATATAGCACCGATTTATGAAATGTCATCTCAAGGCACTTTACAAAGTCAAAATCAATCATATTTTACAGATTGGTCAAAAATGTCCTACATAAGGGAACCAGTTGATTGCTTCAAAGTCCCGACAAGCAGCATTCACTCCTGGAGAAGCGTAGAGCCACAGGAAGAGTCATCTGCATTGTACATGGCTTTGCAGCAATCCCTCATACTGAGCAAGCATGCAGCAACACCCATTAACGGGAAGGAAAACCTCCGGCAGAACCGGGCTCAGTATGAACGGTCATCTGCCTCGACCGACTGGGGTTACAGAAGACAGAACAGAGACACAACAAGAGAAACAAAAAAGCACAGAAGCACACATTGACCCAGTAATCTGTTCTACATTAGATGGTAGTAGCGGGTGAGCCGTCTTCTCTGGTTACAGTTAACAGAAGGCCAGACCAGATTTACCTACTATGAAGAGAAAAAAGAGAGAACAAAAAGTTAAACGCTGAAATGACGACAAGCAATGCAAAACTGGAGAACAGTAGAAATCAGAGTGAGAAAAAAAAAAACTGATGTCCTCCAGTAGCCTAAGCCTATAGCAGCATAACTATAGAGGTAGCTCAGGGTAACATGAGCCACTCTAACTATAAGCTTTGTCAAAAAGGAAAGTTTTAAGCTTCGTCTTAAAAGTAGACGGGGTGTCTGCCTCACAGACCAAAACTGGGAGTTGGTTCCACAGGAGAGGAGCCTGATAGCTAAAGGATCTGCCTCCCATTCTACTTTTAGAGACTCTAGGAACCACCAGCAGACCTGCAGTCTGAGAGCAAAGTGCTCTGTTTGGAACATACCGCGTAATCAGAGCTCTGATATATGACGGAGCTTGATTATTAAGGGCTTTATGTTAGAAGAAGGATTTTAAATTCTATTCTCGATTTAACAGAAAGCCAATTACTGTTGCAAGAAAGGTAAGTGTCCGGCCCTAACCACAAGGGGTCATAACAAGGGGTATCAGCACTGTGCCTTTTTTTTAAATGTAGGTTTATTGCATTAGAATCCCAATACTAGGCAGTGTGTGGGTGTAGAGTGAGAAAGTCTGAGGGTTTTGGGATACATTTGGGATGCAGGATTTGTGCTGTGGCACTGCAATAGTCTGAGATGTGTATAGCCGGGGCTTGATATTTGCAGGTGGATCGAACCAGTTTTTGAGAAGAGGACTAAAATGAGCCAACGATGCGCTACAGTTTTAATGTGTGGCAGCAAGCCCTGGGCCTCCTTCCGTCGCGTTGGTAATTAATGCTAAATCCTTGTTTATATTCAGCTCCTTCCTCCGTCTTTCGCCGAGGAGCACATCCCCTCGCATACAGAGTTCCAGGCGGCTGTGGCTCTGCGCTGATTTGGGGGTTGGGGGGGGGGGGGGGGTATGGTCTGTGTCTGGGGTGGTGACATTGTGGCATGGAGCCTCCGGCAGCAGGATCGTATTGCCAGGTTATGACTGTGGATCGTGTCAGTGTCACTTCGGCGGCCCTTTATCTTCCGTCTCTGGCCAAACATGTGGCAGAGCTCCTGAGTAGCTTTGAAAGGGGCCCCGGGAATGCCAGGCTCTCGCAGAATGCAGCCAGTGACAGAGACGTGCTAAAATAGGGAAGTCCACCTTTTAGTTTCCTGCCGATGTAAACGGGAGACTGAACTCTGTGTGTCGCACCGAGCAGGTTGGTTGGTCGACAGATTTCTTCTGGAGACGGCTTGGTGCATCGTCGCCTTACCCCAGCAGCGATTTGTTTTCAGCTCCGGTTGTTTATTTCACGTTCCAGTTGAGGAATTACAGATTACAGCGGCACACAGGCAGTTAAACAGCCCAAACTCTGTAATGCTTTCGGCTAAAGCGGATGAGCTTATGAGATTTCCAGCACCCACACTCCACAGCGGGCCTCAACGAAGGCACAAAAAGGCAGGATCCTTCCCGGCCATATTATGCGTTTACCTTTTCGTCTGACAGAAGTATGCAAACGTGCCTCTTTCTCGTTGTTCCCCCCCCCCCCCCCCCATGATTGCAAAGTGCTCAGGAGGTTGACGGCTGTCTTCGTGGAATGCAGATAAAAATAGATTTGTCCAAACCAAGCCCCCAACCCCCCCGCTGTGAGATGATTAGCAGTTCTTGAGCGCATATTCATCATCTCTTCATGTATGGCTGCACTAAACACCGCCTGGTGCCTCAAGGCATTTCCAGGAACATGTTTCTGGCGAATGTTGGCCGCTGTGGTCAGTCGGCCGTCTCCTTTACTGTAAATGTGCCCACCCGGCTTCACTCACAGTTCTGTGAGTTGATTTTTTTTAATTATTCTTTTTGCTGCACAGTGATAATTTTGACCTAATGGGTAGACGTGTGTCACTCCTTCCTTTCAGGTCTTTTGTCTCCTACCCCTCCTCTTCCTGTGTCTTCTCCTTTGTCTCCTTCCTTGACCCTTTACGTCCATTTGTTTTTGTTTTATTAAACATTGAACATTTGTACAACACCGGATGGCATATAATTAGGAGAAAAATAGCGTCTTGTACATGTTTGAGGCACACATGCTGGTATAAAGTGAAGTCAATGGTATCAGACAAAAATAATACTAAAATAATAATCATAATATATATATATATAAATAATAATCTAAGCATTAAAAAAGGAGAGTCGCACTAATTCTCATCACATAACTTCAGTTCTTTATAATAATGATCTGTATTCCGTGTTTCCATCCCGTCTTTTCATCCATTGGTTCTTCCTGCCTGCCTTCTGTCCTTTCCTTCCTCCCTACCTGTCTTTCCTTCCCTGTGTCTTATCTTTTTTTTTCATGCTTCCTTTTTCTGAAAGTTCCAGGAAGGCGTGGCGTTTTTAGATAAACGGTGTAACCAATATTTAACAATACGCACACAGATTATAGGCCCTGCCATAATACTGGGTGGATATTTAACCAGACCATTCATTTTAAACCGGTTGATTTTTTTTTTTTTTTTTTTTTATTCATTAACCATTAAAAAATCACTTTTGTGTATTCTAAATAATAATCCTGATGAAAACCCTGTTGTGTATAATTGTTTTTGTTTTTTTACCAGTCTGATCCGCACTGTCCCATCCGATGACGGGTTATAATGTTCAGCAGAAACCAAAGAAACATCAAGGCTCTAGCTGGTCATAAAGTCTCACCATCCACAACACAGTAAGTTCTACATCAACTTAAACTGCTGTGAAATGGACAGATTCAAACATGAATGTTTACAGATACCCAAATTTTCAGGCCAAATTCTTTCTTTTTTGTGGGAAATGTTTAATGGTCAAACTAGACAAAGAGTTAGCTCTTTAGGCACATGAACAGGAAGGATATTTGGAGGAGACTTGTTGCTGGTAGCATCATGCCGAGAAAAAAAAAAGCTAGAACTCATCCCTGTTCTAAAATTTGGGGATTGCGTTCACAAGTCGGGTCCTTAACAGGAAAACTACGAATTTAAATGGACTTTACGATTTCTGCAAAGAAGAGCTGTCAAATATCCAGCAGAATTATACCTAAAAGCATCTAGTTTCTCTGCAACCCGCTAAGGGAACTGTACCCATACATAAATGAGGATATATATATATATATATGTGTGTATATATATATATATATATATATATATGTGTGTGTGTGTATATATATATATATATATATATATATATATATATATATATATATATATATATATATATATATATATATATATATTTGAGCTGGAATACAAAGCTATATATATGCACCATATTTTTTGTTTTTTAAACAACTAAAGTATTTTGTTTCATTCTTCCATCCTGAAAAAATATTAATTCAAATAAATCTTGAAAAAAAACACAAAGTATTATGACAGTCTTGTCTGAGTGTATTTAAACTTTTGTTTGTCAAGCGATGAGATTGTCGTAGCTCCGAAGCAATCCATTTTGACCTAATGTAAATAAAAGAACACTGTAAACCATATAGTCTACAGTGTGTTGAATTCTCAAGCACATCGTAATTTTATAAAGCATACTACAGAAGTTACTTCTTGAAAATGTTTCTGTAATCATACTTACCTGTGAGATAAACAAAGGAATAGCAGAACATCTCCAGTGTTTCGGAGGATGCATCACTACATTTGCACCACACACTGAGATCTGGGCCCGCCGCCTACGATGGATGCCAGCCGCGTGGTTCATTAATTTCTGTTAATGGACACCTCGTCGGGTATTATGCCTTACTTAAGCTGACTACCTGCACTCATCACACTGTGTACATGTACAGGTGCACTTACACATATAAACACCTCTGAGATGTCCATAACTATGACGATAATGGTAATTATGGTCTGCTCATTGCACTGTTGCAGTGTTGTCTCAATCTGTCCGCTTGTTCATAGTGTTGTCCGTACATGTTCTCCACACTGTAGCCGGCGTTTGCGTTATTGTGTTAATTTTATGTTGTGAGTAAGCACATCGTGAGCATTGTGCAACCCAGAGTCAAATTCCTTGTATATGCGTACACATACCTGGAATTTATTCTAAATGTTGGCTTTAAGGAAATGTGTCTGTTTTAAGTTGGAAAACGAAAACCAATGGAAGCTTATAAAATCTACATTTGATTGTGAGTTTTAACACAGTCCTTTAGTTTCAATGCCTGTTGTGAAACAGGATATTGTGACAAAATGTACTTCCAGGTGTGTGTTTTCCATCCATCTGATTATTAGAGGTCGCGGGTGCAAGAAGGGAGCCCAGTGAAATTCTCAAGCTCCAGCCTGTGGATAGACTCTTAGAACTTCACAGGCAGTCAGCTCCAACAGGGGGCCGCTGTTTGCAGTGAAGGATGTCGATCTTGGATGCAAAGCTGGACAGTTCGAACATAAAGCTAATTCCCTACTATTAACTAAAAAGGTGGAGGCGCTGGATTTTATGACGCGGTATTACAGTAGAGGGGGCTCAGTACAAATGTGTGCTGAACTTTTCAGATTTTAGCATAAACGATGTGAAAACCTTGGATCATTGTCTTTCCACTTTACAATTATGCACTAGTTTGTGTTGGTCTGTCACATTTAATTGCAACACAAATACAAGACGTTAGTACTGGAAATTTGAAGAGTGTATGCATCCTTTGCATGGTACAGTATACACACTCGGCCTGTTTCCTTCTTGCTGGCCATTTCGTGGTGTATTTTGCAGCAAATAGTTGTCACTATTGAGTAAAGAATTGCAAACAGGCTCTTTTTAAGTATTAATTTTGAAAGTTTTAGCATTTATCAGTGAGTCTGTCTATGTGGTCATTGCTAAAAAGCCCAAACAGGCGAGCACATATGCGCCCGCTTTCCAGTGATCTCCTCCTGTCCATTGGAAACCAAGTTTAAAACAGGTTTTAAGTCTCACATCCAGAGAAGTCGTCCCAAATTAGCACGGGCTGTTTAGCATTTTCACCTCCCATTAACATACAGACAATAGCAGCGCCGTCTCCTGTTCGCTCTTAAACGACAAGCGGGGCTTTGAGGAGCACGAATGATAACATTCTTAACCTCACAGCTTTTAATTACCTACCTGCCTCAGCTCCTTTTCTTCACTCGCTCTCCTTCTGTCTTTAACCTGCTTGGGGATTATGCCAGTTACTTATCTTGATACTTCAAAAGAGCCTTATACCGAATGCTTTAATTTCAGCCGAACCCCGTTCGATTATTAAAAGTAAAGTGCTCGCACAGAGCGCTCCTCCTTTGCAGAGAAAGCTGTTTATGTGTGACCCAACAAAATCAGGTGCATGCAACAGCAATTTCAGCACTTGGCTTCTTTGCATGTGTATGGATTAGTGAGAATGGGCTTAAAGTCTTATCTATTAGGCATGGTCATGGATGTCAGGCATTACCACAGATGTCAGGGCGGAAGGCTTTCAGTAGCATCCGAGCTGTGGAGACTTTTTGGAGAAAGGCCCAAAGGCTTCTAATCATAATGTAAGGCATCCGCCGTGTCACTCACTAGTCTTTAAGTTCAAGGAGGCTGTCATTCCCACTTAATAGCGGTGATTTGGATTTTTTTTTTTTTGCATTTAGAAACTGTTTAGCAGCAGAGGAGCTGTTAGGTTCATTGTTTAAGCAAGCAGCCCCCTGAGAGCATTTTAGTTTCAGCTCTTTACTCTCTGTCAATACGCTGGAATAGGTAATGATGCAATCTGCTGAATCGAGGACTTTCTCCTCTTCTACGAAAACGGGCATCTTCCAAATTGGTGCAAACTGAACATTGCAGACGTCACTGGCTTTGTGGACATAAATCAACTAAATCAGTATGCATCTATAAATCCTCTATTTTGGTCTTTATTTTTGTGTAATGGGAGAAAAAAAAGTATTCTGATAAGTCATTTCGAGTGTTTTGATTGCACTGCATTTCATGGAATGCAGGTAATGAGATCCAGAAAACAGTGTATTTGACTTTGTCTCTGCATTTAACCCATCCCCTGGGGAGCAGTGTGCTGCCAACACTGAGTGGTGCACGGGGAGCAATCTGTGGTTAAGGGTCTTGTTCGGGGACCCAGAGTGACAAGCCTGAGGTTCAAACCGCCAACCTTTAGTGCCTCCCCAAGACGCAAATGCTCTCTAACCACAAGGCCACCACTCCCACTGTCAAACGCTTTAAAAACTGTTATATAAGGACAAAAGTACTAAAACAGTTGTTAAAACTTTTTACTGGGGCCATTATACCCTTGTTTATTCTTATTAATGTGTGTAAACATCAACCAGTGAGAGCTGACGCGCTATTGTGCAAAACTGTTCATTTATGTTTATGAACCTCAATGAAAGCAAATATTGTCCACTGGCCTTCAATTACCAGCCCATCCATTGAACCAGCAACCTCCTGACTGTGTTGCATAAGCATTGATCTGAATTTTAAGATTCTTTAAATAATTGCAACAATTTAAACTATTTCAATAATTGCATTCATTCAAGATATCAGCAGCTGATAGACATCTTATGTGGTATCATCCAATTTGTTATTGGTTCTTAAGGTGCTTAGGGATTACAAAGTTACTCTTTTTTTTTTCATACTTGATTGTCTGACCATCTGAGGCAGAAAGGATACCCCTGAGTAGTTAAAGCATTACTAGTTAACTCAGTCAGAAAACAGGGCCTGCTCCCCTGTGATGTCAGCCTCTCCAAGCATTCCACATGCCGAGGTGAGAGAAACTTTATCAGTGCAGACAGAGCGTTGGCATGGCAAAGCATGAGGTTAAATAAGGCTGAATTATTGCAGCAACATTTGAATATTATTTTATCAAATTTAATAGCAGAGGTGCCCTATGTGCATTATGAATAGGACATTTAAAGTACAGCGCACATACATAAAGCTCATGGAGGTCACTTTGCATATGATGCAGTGTGAGATGCATCATGCATTGAAAACTAGCATATTACTTTAGCGGACGTTATAAGGGATGGGTTTATTGATCCGTGTGATGTATTATGTTTAATGCATTTGTCAAGTGAATAAAGATGTTGCAAGCAATTTAATTTAGTGGTGAACGTGTTTTCTAAGGTAAAATGTTTTCGTTTTCGAGTCTGAATTTTTGCAGAAGTCCTATGTTATTAATAGTTATTAAAAGGAACGCTTTCGATTTCTTCTTCCTCCTTGACCAAAATAGCTTTATTGTTACTAAAAAGTATACAGATATTTATACATTTTTGAAAAATAAGTCTGTCACCATGGTTTTTAAAAATGTGTCTCTGTTTCTGATTTTCTAAGTGTTACTTAGAAGCTCATTAACCATTAATAAACCAATAAGTTACAAAATGGACACAAAACATTACAGCAGTGACACAACTACTAAAGAACAGGACTGAAAGCTAAAAACAGATCAAATGCTACTTGCTATTATATAACTGTGAAATCACAGGATATATTTTAATCTGTGATTAACTGATATGAAAAGATTTTTAGAAATGACCTTTTTTGACATATTCTCACCCTGCTGGGTCTCTCTCTACCTTTAATTAATTTTCTATATCTATGTCTGTTATTCGTAAAGTTATCCAACTCTTAAGACACAAAAATGGCAATTTACTGCCTAATTAAAGGACCTTTTGGCTTTCTTTCATTAATGTAAGCCAAAGTTTTCAAACTCGCGGAAGTTAATGATGGACTAGAGCCCGGTGAGGTGTTACTTTTACACAAAGCTGAGTTTATAATTGCACCAAGTATCTAGATGCTTTCCCCCCCAGGAGCAGCGTGTGATGGGTGAGTTTATTACCAAAGCCTTGGCAGCATGTGGGAGGTGTGGGCTCCAGCTCCATCACCTGCTTTAATTACACTGATGACAGCTAAAGGCTGCCTCTGAGTCGTCCTGCCGCAGCTTGTGGGCTGTTCATCGCCGAGTAGCCATCGTTAATTCGAACGGAACATCACATTGTGCTGCGCACGCTAATCAACCATTGTCCAGCCCCCAGCTTCATTCTGACGGTCCAGATGCATCGTTCAGACGCCACCCTCTTTACATAACAGCAGAGACTGCGGCGAGAATGGCCGGCTCGGAGCTTAACAGTGATTTATCTTCTTTGTGGCGGCATTTCGTTTCAATAAATGTTACATAACGTTGTCTGGATGGCACCTTAACGCGTGTGTATGGCGTCACAGCCTGTGAGGGTATCAAACGGTTTCAGATTTTCCTCACAGAGGTCCGCCCCAGGCTTTAATGTCACTAATAAAACGCTGTTCTGTCATAATGCGAGTTGTCTGAAACGCGGCCTTGTCGCCGCTGTTCAGTTAGGAGAGTTATAGTAACTCTGTGCCAGTTTCATAAAAAACTTTAGAGATTTATTCGTGCTTCAGCCAATGTTCTGTGTGAAATGATCCAACGTGGAGGCTCTAAATGTATTATAAACCTTTTGATCCTGTGTCTCACATCCACCGTGGGTCTTAACCTGGTCTATCCAATTACACGTGGAGGGATTTTATCTCCACCTGTTCCTGTTGCCCTTCAGAATGGAAAAAATACATTAAAAGCTCAAAGCTCACAATAACCCTTGCATCTGCGAATGCTAACATGCCACTAAATGCAAACCTGTAACTGTTTGTCCCTTTAGTACCAGTACCTTGTCAAATTATTTGCATGCTTTAAACAATTTTTTCATTTTATCATGTTATAATCACAAATCTTTATGTATTGTCTTGGGTTTTAGTGTGACAGTGTGATTTAATAATAAAAAAAACTGATAGGTTTTGATGTGCATGCCTATAAGATAAGATAAGATGGACTTTATTGATCTCACAGCAGAGAAATTAACGTGTCACATCGGCTCAAAAATCAAAAGAAGGTGCCAAAAGGAGGAAAGGTGCATGAGGTCTATACAAAGTGACCATACTTTATTCTATAAAATACTGACCATGAGGGAGTCCCTCATGGTCAGTATTTTATAGAACCACCTTTCACTGCAGTTACAGCTGCAAGTCTTTTGAAGGCGCATTTCTGCCGTCACAACACGTCTATAGACTGTAATTTATGTCTACCAGCTCAGTCAGACTAGGTGGAGAGTGTCTGTAAACAGGAGTTTTCAAGTCTTGCCACATATTAGATTTAGGATTGAATTTTCACTGAGCCATTCTAACATATGGATTTGTTTTGATCAAAACCTTTCTTTTTTTAGACCTGGCTTAAATTTGGGGCTGATGAAAGGTGAACCTTCACCCTACTCTCAGGTCTACGGGATCTGATAGATTCCCCCCCCCCCCCCCCCCCCCCCCCCCAGGATTGCCCGATAATTTTTTTTTCCATCCGTCCTCCAAGTTACTCTGACTAGCTTGTTTTTTCCCTTTGAAAGAAAACATCCCCACAGCACGATTCTGCCACCACCATGTTCCAAGATGGGGCCCGTGCGTTCAGGTGGATGTGAATTTAATTTCCGACTACACGTGCGGTTGTAGGCTCATCTAGGGCTGTACGATAATTCAATAACAACATATATCGATGATAGACGTATATTGATGATAGGAGAAAAAGGGTCAATAAGAAGTTCAATAGAATAAAGGTTTTCTATTGCATTCTAGCCATTTAGGTTAATGTTACAGTCATTACATCCTCCCCAACAAATCACAACGCAGACCCAGGAACCAAGCTCCGCCCCCTTCAAAGGATTCAGAGAGCATGCGTTTTTTTTTTCTATTAAAAAAAACTTATAGTTTTGGTAAAAAGTTGATTGAATAAAGGGTTGAGTTTGAATTCAGTGTTTGTGTGTTCTGTATCTAAAAACATTAAGCAAAAGCATAAAATGGCCAGGGCTACACTTAAAATATATGTTTTGAATTATTTGTAGATAATTAACAATATCGAACAATAAGATTTGTATTTTATCAATATCCTTTTTGTCTATATTGTCCAGCCGTAGGTTCATCTGACCAGAGCCCCTTTACAAAACCCTTGTTTTTGTAAAGGGGCTGGGTTTATACTGAGACTGAATAACACAAGGGTTTTCCTACTAATCAGCTGACTTCTGAATGCAACTGGTAAGCTCATTTTATTCAGGGGCATCACTGTAAAACGAGATTGGCATATGCATGGCAAACTGCTTCGATTTTTTTTTTTTTTTTTTTTTTTAGTAAAAAAAAAAGTATTGAAAACCATGTATCCCTGTCCTGGTCATTTCACAATCATTCAGTACTTGGGTTTTAAAAATCGTTGTGCTATGCACTTCATTTGTCATTGCTTCATGGAATATTACGATTTAAACACTTTAAATACACATGCAAAACCTAATATAATGTCTTCCCGCTTTCAAAAGACAGACTCTGCAGTACAGTGTTATGTGCCTTACCTTTCGTCGCGCTATTTACAATCAGAAAAAAATCTGATTTTCTGACAGTGGCTTAAAGATGTGTGGTTTGTTATGGACCCTCGTCCCCAGATCTCATAGTTATGTAATTTCAAATTTGACACGTTTCACCTGCTTTAGTTTTTTTGTTTAAATAAATCATGACATACAACATAAATATATATTTGATGATTATCATGGAATTACTTCTTGTCTTGTTAAATGCAATTGAAAGCTGAAGGTTCTGGAAAAATATCTTTTTTTTTATCTGTTTATCTAGAGGAGGAATGGTATGAAAGAGAGGATGCCCAGTCTGTAAAAAAAATAGTAGCTCAGCCTTTGTTTCATCGGATGAGAACTATCCAAAGGCTTTACTCCTCGTGATCTAAAACAAATCCAGTACCTTCTGTCAAACTCCCAGCAGACTGTGGTGTCCTTTTAATCATCCAGGATCAGAGCAGCTGATTTCAGCCCTGATGATCATGTCCGTGCACCGGGGTCATTTCCATGTTCATTACCTGTCCATTGAGCAGCCATCATTCCTATTTATTGACTGTGACCGACCGCCATGGTCTAAGACGTATGGGTTTGAACTCCACTCGTGTTACATAACGAAGCTTTATCGGCTGCATCAAAATCAGCCAAAATCTGATCGGTTTCTGTTTTTGATTTGAATGAACTTTCTAAAACTTTTAATAACTTATTTCAGATTTTGTCATTTTAGGGTTCAGTTAGCAGGTTACTGTAGACAAGGTTTGGAATTTATATCTGGTGAAAAAAAAAAACAGTTTGAAAATTTTTATGTCCACTTTTACAAGAAATGTAAACATTGCAAAGCAGAAACCAGAAGCCACTGTGATCTGCTAGACTTTAACCTTAGTCCCACTCCAAAAGACTGAGCTGTAAATAAGGTCAATCCTACAAAGAGGTTCGTCACTGTAAGCATTGTGTCCTATTATCTATCACACAGGGTAATCAGGAGCCCCTGACACTTTTAGTAGTACAGTATAGTTTGGTCAAATAGATACTTTGGTCATTATTTGGAGAACAAATAGGGACAGGTGGAGGTTTACAGAGAGCTGCAGCCACAATGTAAAAATAGTCATGAATGTACAGCTGAGGAATGTGACCAGGATAGCACAGAGGCCGCATGCCTGGAGCTAGCTGAGGTCAAGTCAAATTTTCATGCAAAGACGCGACCATACTTCTATTCATTAAAATAGTTTCACATTTTGATGAAGGCTGCAATGATACTCTTGAAGTAACTTGCAACAATTGCATTTCTTTGTCAACAACTGTAAAATTAATATGAATGATAAAGCAGAATAAAACAAAAGCAATAAATTCCCAAGATTTAGCCAAAATACCAAGATTTTAAAAGCACATGAAAAAAATATTGTTTCTGTAAATAGGGAAGAACCATAAATAGGGAAATACTAGCCTAATAAAGGTAAGACATTCATTATTAGCAAATCTGAATGTTATGTATGTTATGTAACTATAGAAATACCCCCCCCCCCATGTTTTGTGTTTAAAATGTCCTGTCCTTCAAGCTTTAAAAATAAGCTGTGTATTTTTATACTCACGTTAGAAAAGCCCCCCCCCCCCTCGCCATTTGATAATTGATTTTATCAAATTAAATCCACAACAGACCACATCTGGTTCAGTCAACAAAGAGGACAAGTCAGGCTTGTAATAAAGAGACAAAACTGTGCAGTTGAGCCCAATTATTTAGCCCCCGGCAGATTTTTGATGTATAAAGTACTCTTTTGAGTGTCTGCTGACTGGAAATAATTTTTTTTTTTTTTTGGAAAATTCGGACCTGAATCTGATAGAGAATCTATTGGTGGAGCCATAGATGAGGGTAATGGCAAGAAGGCCTTCCAGCCATAAATACTTACGGCAAAGGTATATTTAAATTTACTATTCTATATTATGCAGTATAATGAATACAGTATACTGAATATTTTGTAATTAACCTTGTTGAAGTGGTGTGGCCAAATATATTTAATAGTCATATTAATTGTATTAATTATTACAATTTGCCACTCGAAAAAAAACAAAAAAAACACGTCACCAGAGGGTATTTATTACCATCTGATTCCTTGTCCACATGTAGCTGGATATCTGAGAACAGAAAAAAAATTTTCTGTGTTTTGGCCTTTCATCCATACCAAAACTTTGTTTTATATCGCTAAAAGTGATTATTTCTGAAAACTCTGAGTGTCGATATTTGCGAAAACCCTGTTTTTGTGGCTGCATGTGTATCTGGCCAAACTGAGTTTTAGGGTGCCGCACATCACAGTGTGCAACAAATAATGAAGTGCTGACGTCAGACGTGCGATCATTATTTTACACCTGGCCATGCACTGGAGGAAAAAAAAGATTCTGGTTTGTTACGTTGGTTCAGACCCTTTTTACTTGTTCAGTTTTACAAGCCCAGCTGCTCCGATATGTTGAGGTGCAACAGAGAAAGAGGGCTTGGTCAGCTGTTTCACACCAACTCTCCCTCTCAATACTGAGAAACAATGCCGTTCAACGTTACCTTTACTTTTAAGGATTCTGATTGGCTGACACAGGTTTTAGCTTTGCAGTACACTGCCCCCTATGGGTTTGGCATGTCTAAAACAACGCTCAGTTGCGTATTTGTGTGGGTTTGTGCGGATGAAAACGTTTGTGAAAATGATCATACGTGTACGCTGTTATTTTGAAACACAACGTTGATAGATCACAAATAAAGTTGTTTGAATTGATGTGGTATAAATGAATCCTCTTTTTTCTAGATGAGCGGCGGATTTCCCTTTTTTTGGGGGGGTTTAATTTGATATGGTTTAAAAATATAGGTTCCTCTAATGATTTATTCGGGAATTAACGTATTTCCAGATTTAGAAAATCTGCAGTTTCTCTCTATGATTTGACCCAATGGCTTTATTTTAATTGGATACAAATTATTTTGTTAATTACTAGTCAACCGGACAGTTTATTTTTTGTGACGACTGTTTAATCATGCTATACAAAGAGAAGATTGGTAGAATCTTCTCTTTGAGCATATGCATAGAAATTCAGTTTCAGGACCCTGAGTTGTCGTGCATAGCCAACTCAACTTTCTTTGTATCAGCGATCCTCATCATTGTCTCAGTAGAAACTCTTCTTTGAGGAACACCCAGTAGTTGCACTGTGTTGCAACTTCCTTCCACGCTGTTACACAAAGCACAGGGGTTTATTCTAAGTCAATCAGCATTTTGTAAGTTCTTGCTTCCATGTCCAGTGAGAATTAATCCACAGCTAAAAACAGCACAAATACAATGAAAATCTTAATGCACAAAAATAAATATTCCATATACAGTCATTGGAAAAAATAAGAAAAACCCAATGAACCAGTAACTTGTAGAGTACCCAGTTAGCATCAATAATGTACCAGTAGAAGTAGTTATGTTCTGTATAGATTTCGCTATCGCTCGCATGGCTGTAGAGGAACTTGGACCATCTGTTCTTTTTTGCATCACTGGAGTTTGTTGGGCGTTTTGGCAGTTTTTCCTGCACATCTCACTTTAAGACTTGCCACAGCATTCCAGTCAGACTGATCCTGTTGCAGATTTACAGATATCCTGCGGACCATTGTTGCCCTGCGATAGACTGGCGACCTGTCCAGGGTGTACCCCGCCTCTCGCCCACTGACAGCGGGAGATAGGCACCAGCACCCCTAGTGACCCCACAACGGATAGACGTGTTAGAAAACGGATGGATGGGTTGAGGGCCATTGTTCTCCTTTTAATAAAGTTGTGCCCAACTTTTATTTGCCTGACAGATGCTCTTATATATCACTTTAAAATGCTTGGGTATGCAGAGGAGTGTGTCACCGACTAAATAGCTGCAAGGTACCAAGATCCTGTGGCTGCAAAGCAAGACGACATAATCCAACGACATGGCTGTACTTTTATACTTTGATCTCGTTTTTCAAAAACAACAGAAGACGAGTTGTTTTATTCAGACGCAAGTTTAAAAAGTAAGTTGTGCTGGCATAATCTCTTAAAGGAAAAGACACTTACTGCCGGTAGCCCTTCCAAACAAGCCATACTTGTTCATGATCTTTCAAGTGGTGTAGTCAAGTCTCAGCCTGGTTGCCGCTGTAGAATATTGGACGTTGGACTTTTAGAAATTGCCTTTCCAGATTGATGAGCAGCAACAGCTGCTTTTCCAAGATCATTGCTGATATCGTTCTGCTTTGACATTGGGGGATACACACATCCTACCGAAGGAGGAAGGGATTTTGGTTTCTCCTCCGTCCTCTCTGGACAAGTTAGGGAAACTTTCTGTTTTCCATTGCCATAGTTATAGAAATAAACCTATACTCATTCAAATCTGGCCATGAAAAGCTTTTTAAATCAGCCGCAGTGCATTCTCCAAGAAAAAGAAAGAAATGTTTTCAATTATAAAACGTCTTTATTCTTGTTATATCACCCCCACACCTGTACATGCAGCTCTCCTATATTTTGTCACTCTTTCAGTCTTTATTGTTTTCTGCCATTACCAATGACAAAACATTAAATGGCATCTGCAAAGTAATGCCCAAAGGAGAGATATAGTACAACCTTCACATCCCGGGTTAAAATAAGGGCATTTAACACAGCATTTTTATTTTGTGCATTGTTTATATATATATATATATATATATATATATATATATATATATATATATATATATATATATATATATATATATATATATGAGGCTTGTAGCCCCATTGTTGTGCATTTTCACATTTTTGAACAATTGCCAGAGCCAACCCATTTTCAAGTATTGGTGCACAGGAAGAACACAATCTGCCTGAATTACTCCAGTGTTGCACTGTACTTTCAGGAAATCCCACAAACTCTGTTTTCATCCGTCAACTGGTGTGCTACGATTGAGGGAGTCACCTTTTAAAACAACGAACTGAATTATTAACATAAAACCTTGACATAAAACCACAAGTAAAAGTCAGGTTAATGAGTTCAGGTGGTCCTGAGTTGCTCAGGGAGAAAAAAAACAAAACAATACCTACTGAACAAAGTAAAGCAAAAAGGTAGCAGCCCTCAGAAGAACTGTAAAGGTGTGGGTTTAGGAGAGGAGATGTCTATTTACTTGGCACGCAACCCTACAGACATGATTCAATCCACAATGCTGTTGTTTTTTTATGGAAATACAAAAAGTGTTTCATCCAAACCAAGGGCCATCGTCGGGTCCCAGGAGGTTTATGTGTTCATGAGGCCCTTAGCGTCTCACTGCATAGTTTTGGCTTTGTCCAACATTGGCACATCTTGCCATCTGAACAGCAAAATTATAGACCATCAACAAAAAAAACAACAAAAAAAAAACACCTCTTGTGTCCTTAAGTTTTGTTTTTCTGTGGCTTTTTTTTAAGGGAAGCACAGGTAGCATTGCTGACCTTTTTTTTTCATCGGTGCGAACACAACGTACACATTTATTATCACACATGACAGGTTGAGATAAAGAGAAGACACTCGGTGCCCTTTAGCTTCAATCCGACACACAAACACTGATGATTATGGACAAACGCACTCGGCGACCTCTTGAATTCGGGTTTGTTTCCCGCGTCAAGATTCAAATGTTGAAAACAAACTGGAGGTACAGGCTGCGCGTCACTGCCTAAAATTTAGTGAGCCGTTGGGTTTGTGCTTATTGCTCTGTTTGCCCGTGCCTGTAGTCGCTTGCTTGAGCCACGTGCAGGCCCCCTAAATGAGCACACGCTGCCAATGTGACACCGCAGTGACAATCAGATACCGCACCCGGCCGGCTGCTTTCGCCTCAGGGGGGGGGGGAGGCTGTGTGCTGTGGTGGGTTAGCTCAACCCCTGCTTTATGACAAGGACATAACCTTAGCTGCACCGTGCGTGTGAGAGGGAGAGGGAGTTGTGGAGAGACAATGGCAGCAGTTGTTACAGTACTTCTGCTACATGATGTCCGGCTAGGATCTTCAAGGAAGCCTATAAAATAACGAGTCCCCCGTTCAGCAGGACGATAGGATGAAGTTAGAAGAGCTTTTAAAACAAACTGACTGTGAAGAACGTTCCACTTGCATCCAGGTTGCTCTCAAAACCTAGCACGTGTTTTCTGGAAGGATTCGGTTTGTCTCCGGCTTCGCGTTCGTTCCTCTGACTGTGGGCGGCCCTTTACCGTTTGACCTCCTTTGAGCCTGAGCCGCGACTCGAGCCGGCCCAGTTCAGCTGGTGCGTTCAGCCCGGAGAGGGCTTCAGAAAGTGTGTCACTGCATATCTAAATGTGACAGCCGTCGCCCCGGTAGCCTCCCTTCCCCTTCGCGTCTTCGCGAACGGTGCCCTGTGACTCAGCCGGGGGACCGTGGCCGTCTGAAGCCAAGCACGGGTGACAGCCAATTTAGAAATCATTAAAGGGAAAGTTCAGGTTTTTTTTTTTTTTTTTTTTTTTTTAAGTCAGGTTCTGGTAAAAAAAAAAATTATCAGCAGACAATATCTCATCTCAGCAGATGAGTCTCTCGGTGTCTTCGTTTAGTAGAAACCCAAATTAGTGTCTGTCCCGGAAGACAAAGCAAACGGCTGGTCTGAGACATGCCACAGACCAAAGCAGACTTCCACAGTTATAAAATAACTCTAATCTGAAAAAAAGGTCACAGCGATTTACACCAACTGTATTTTAAGGGCCTTTAAATTGTTGTCACATTTGCACAACGTGGTTATTTACAAAAAGGACAATGATTAGTTACACAGGAAATAGAAGTAGGACGCAGCGCAGCCCTTAGAACCTTCCTTTGTGAAACGCACACCGAGAACGGAACAAGTTAAGCCTTTGTGGTCAGAGTGCCCACTGAAAAGAGAAGTGAGGCAGTGTAAAAAACAAATAAAATAGTGTCTGTTTAAGCCGCTATAGTATTTATAGTATAGTAATTCTGACTGAAAACAAAGTAGCTGTTCCGGTCTCAGTATGTGTTTCACACAGGAAGACCATTGATGGCGCAACAGCTCCTACCTATATTACTAAGCATATCACCCTCTGCTTCTTTTCACACAGTGGCTCAATGCAAACATGCTAGCTAGTTTAAAGGTTCACAAAATGGCCGTGGTGGAACGCACCATGCTGTCTTTGAGATCAGAGCCGCTTTGAGACCGTAGATGTCCGCTTTGGTCTTGGCCCCTGTTCCCTGTTAGCTTCAGGATCGGGGACCAACTAATCTGGATTTATGCTAAATAAAAAAAAAACAAGTAGGTAACAGAACCTCCCTTAAAAAAAATCCTCACCTTTCCCTTTCTTTGGCCTTAAATCCGCGGATGGATGTGATCCCTCAGGCCTGCCGTATGATTTGACTGTTAGTGCGCTTTTCTGCAGGGGCCGTCAGAGATAGTTATCCCACACCGTTAACCCACAAAAACAATTTCCGTGAGGTTTTCAGAAATGTTCATTCATCCCAAACAAAATTATATATTTTTTAATACCCGCTTTATCCTGTTCTGGGTCACAGGGTGGGTGGGGTAAAGCCTCTCCCAGCTGTTGTCGGGCAGAGGCATGATATACTAGCCGTAGTCCAGCTTTAAGATAAAGGAAGCTATGCTTCTATTTTTGCATATAATGCAAATGAGATAAAATGGCCTAACTGTTAAGCTTAAAAGGCGGTGGTACAATTTTATTTTATTTTGGGGGGGGGGGGCAATACCAGTGCAACGTTCCATTTTCTGATGGTAGCTTCAGATCTACAATACTGATATGATGCAAATGTCACGGTTTTCATTCAATTTTCACCAAGGTTTGCATTCAAATCTGAAGTTGGATATACAAACGAGTACGCCTTACACGTTTTCAGCGTGTCTGGCGGGACAAAAATTTAGAAAGAAAACAATAATCTGTCTTTGGCTTGAAGGAGGGTGAAAATTCCTGATGTCAATTCCAGCTTTAATTTTGAAGTCTTCTCGACAAGTGAGCGTTGGGTTGGTGGGCCCTGATATTTAGCTGTCCAGAGCTCTTTAGTCATGCATGTGTGCCTGCGCTGCTCTGGCTGGCGGTAAAAGGAAGGGGGGGGGACAGGCCCCGCGTGCAGCGAGAGCTGCGACTGGCAGAGAAGAGAAGTGGGTCATCTATATGCCAGCCGAGCGGTCGGCATTAAACGCGCCCGCTTCCTGTTTGCTTTTCAGCCTCCATGGCGGAGAGAGAAAAAAAAGTGGGAAAGGGGAGGTGGAAGACACTGTTGGAGAAGAGTCTCTCAATAACGACGGAATATAAAAAGGATGCGTTGATTTATGTCCGGCGTAAGCCATGGACACAACTAAAGTGGCAAGAAGAAGTTTGGGAGAGAAGATGGACAAAAACAAGGCAGGGGAGGAAAATGAAGGCCCTGAGATGGAGCGATGCAGCCTTTCCTACAATAACCTACCAGCAGAATAAAGTGACTAAAAATGAGGTCAACTGTGCTTTTACTTGATTCTTCTCCAGATGTTCTTGTAGTTTACAGTGCTTGGTAATAACGAAGACTTCACAGAGCGTCCCTCGTGTTGCATAACGCCCTCGAAACGCAACGCGCCGAGTTAGTTTGATTGTATAACAGTTTCTGCTCCTAACGCCTGGCGCTAGATGTCGGATCTTCACCAGCCCTGACGGATTCTAAACTGAAACCCGGTTTTCCCGCCCGTGCTCCGCTTCCGGTCCTAAACCCACACGTGCCAGCACCGAGAGTCTGGAAGATTTTTGGACAAACAACTGAATAAACTGCATTGCACTTTTTTTTTTTTTTGTTTTAAGGCGAAAAACGTTTGCAGTGGAAAGCGATGTAAACTTAAGGCAGCATGGATTGAATGTCTAGAATTCCTTTAAAAAAATGACTAAAATCGAAGTCACTCTTTGCAAATTTGTCATGTATATAACCAAACGACATAAAACACAAGTGAATGCACTCTCTTCCAGCCTATAAATAATAATAATAATAAGTTTAAAAAAAAAAATACCACTGGTATTGGTACACAGCGTGTGCGCAGACATGATCAGGCGCTGCTTAACCTCTCCCACAGTCACAGTCAGCTGGCTCAGACAGCCACAGCGTTAAAACTAAAACTAAAACACTGCTTTTTGTTCATTTTTGCATTTCAGCACAGTGAGACCCGACCTATATGTTTGAAGGTAGAATGGTTGCAGTCAATCGCGGTAAATTTCTTCTCGCAAAGGAACGTCTGGCCCCTTTTCCTCTGCCGTGGTTTTCACCTGCCCCCCTTTTTTCCCCGTGTCCTGTCAGTGTTTCTTCACCAACGCAGGAGAGGATTATAGAGGCAAAAAAAACGCAGGAAAAAGGAGCGTTACAAATGGATTAAAGCACTGAGAGGTTGTGAAATACGGAGAGTGAAAAGTAAAAAAAATATATATATATATAGATAAGAGATGAGATGGAGCCGGAAAACAAAAGGCCGGTCTGGTCGGAGGAGCGGGTCAGTATTTAGACGGGATGACCACCACGGGATCACCTTTCTTTGGCCGCCACATAAGCACCTGGGCGTCATTGGCGTTGGGCTTCACCATGGCGTTGGGGGGGATGGGCTCGTTCTTGCCCAGTATCTGAGGCTGCTCCTGGGCCACGGGCTCCTTTAAGACGGCCCGCTGACCCAGAGGCTTCTCCGGGTCCACCTGAATGTGAAGCTGCATCCTCCAGCGGATTGTCCGCAGGACCACTGTCTCTGAGGTGGCTTGGTTGATGGCGACCAGCCAGGTGGTAAAGCTCTGGTCACGTTGGATGCTGCTGAGCAGAGGCACGTTGCTGTCGCTGACCGGTACTCCCCAGGTGACGCTGGGGTAAAAATTGTCGTTCATGCTGACTGTGAACTTGCTGTCCTTCTTGGTGGGCCCCACCACCGTGCAGGTCTCTGTCGTGTTGCCGTACCACGGGTAGTTGACGCCATCCGAGTCGCTGATGGCCTGGATCTTCCCGTCTCGCAGGTCGGGAAGCTCCCAACTTGACCTGGATGTTGGAGAAGGAGACACAAATGAGCAGTGTTGTATAGTAACGAAGTAAAAATACTTCACTACTGTACTTAAGTATATTTTGGAGTACTTTATACTTTTCTCGAGTATAAAATTTTTTGATAACTTTTACTTTTACTTCACTATATTTCTGAACTTAATTGCATACTTTTACTTCAATACATTTTCAATGTTTGCTTTAGTTACTCGTTACAAAAAGAGTAACTAAACCATGTTCTTAGTATACACCCCCTGATCTAAATTTTGCCTGCACTTGGTTGTGTACATTTTTAAAGTGCATAGCACTGATCTTACTTGAAGAAGAAAAACTGAAAGCTTACAAAAAGGTTGTATTTTCTATTTAAACTTGGTCTAAATCTCTCCTGCACTTGGTTGTTTGTTATTTTAAGTGAATTTGACTTTCTAAGTTTACCAAAATCT
This sequence comes from Fundulus heteroclitus, assembly GCF_011125445.2. Classification (NCBI taxonomy): domain Eukaryota; kingdom Metazoa; phylum Chordata; class Actinopteri; order Cyprinodontiformes; family Fundulidae; genus Fundulus; species Fundulus heteroclitus. Next base: position 17,960,211 of record NC_046368.1, read on the forward strand.
AAAAAATGTCATTCAAACTGCATTTGCTTTGTTTTATTTTTACAGTAATTGTCATACTTAAGTACAAGACATTTCAGATACTTTAAGACTTTTACTCAAGTAACATTTCAGTCAGTGACTTGGACTTTTACCAAAGTCATATTTTAGAGAGGTACTTATACTTTACTTGACTTTGAGATTTCAGTACTTTATACAACACTGCAAATGAGGATTTAAAAAAGGGAACTGGTCGCTTTTCTTTGGATTAATTCAAGTTGAAAGTTTGTAAACTATACTCTATAAATGCCATGTTAAATTTACCTGCAATCCTCTTACGGTGTTTGAAACCAGGGAGGTCTTATTTTAAAACTTTATGGTTCACAACTCATATTTAGAGATGGCCCAAGAAATCTACCAGAATCAGGTCATTTGTAAAGTAAATGTTTTAAAAAAAATTAAGCCAGAGAGAGTACAAGGTGTAAAAAGCAATTTAAAAGGAAACTATTTCCTACAAAGACATGTTGGCTGTTTATTCAGACTGCTAATACAGAGTATTAGCAGTTATTTTTGCCCCTTTGCAGTTTTGGTTATAACGTATTCAGGAAAACGTCCTATATGAAAGTTAAATATTAGCTAGAGAACAAATATTTTGTCAAACTGCTGAAGGAGCAGTGATCCACCAGACTGCAGCAGATCACAGGAAGGTGAACGGCAAAGTTTGCTCTGTTTTATCCTTTTGAGCTTTTAATCCACTTTCTTTAATTTAATCTACTGTATTTGTAACCATTGTCAGCCTTTTGGAAAATCTCTGCAGAATTCAAGTGGAGACAAATATTTACAGCTGGTAAAGCTAACCATGCTAATCGTGCTAATCGCCATAGGGGGCTGAAAAAAGGAGCTGCTCTGCCATTTTTCAAAGAGGGGAACAAATTCCTGTTTTTTTGCTGTACCATTTTTTTCCACCAAAAACAAAAATAAATCTAATCACCGTGTGCCATCTGACAGATTCGGGTTGCTGCTACATTTTAATACCACCTGTGAGTTTCTTACTGTAAATCAGATAAAGTACAGCAGACAACTTGGCACAGATTTGCGATATTCGGGCCTGGCCTGCAATAACGACACTTGGTGAAACACATCCTGTTGCAATGACGCCCCCCATTCGTAGAAACCGCATGCCAGAGTCAGGTTAGTATTTTTCAGCTAAACTTGTTATCGCTTTAAATCAGCTTTTCAATTCAGCAAACAACAGAAAGTGACAAAAAAAACATCAAACATTTAACAGCCTCCCAAAACGCTGTTGGTTAAACTTTTTCCCAGATTGTGCCTCGATTTTGTAACATAATTCGACGCCCATGCTCACCACTAGTATGGGATGCTAAAGAGAGTTTAAAATGTTGACTCCAAATCATTTTGTCTTTGTTCTAAATCAGTAAAGCCACATTTAATGGTTGCTCCTTTTAACGTCTGAAACTACAGTTTTTAACATTAAACCAGGTCAGACAAAATCAGAGCAGACAAGACGAAACTTTAAAAAAACCGCAAATCGGTCACAAGTCTCTGATCAGCACATCTCGGCGTTTACTGGAACTTCTAAGATAAGGTCAGATAAGAAATACCTTTACTGTCTCGCAATGGGGAAATTCATGCGTGACAGTGGCAAAAACACATAGACAGAGATACATATTATAGGTCAGTAATGAAAATACATGCTAAACTTAATGTTAACTTCTAAAGCAGCAGAAAATGAACTTATCGGAAAGGCAAAAGTAAAAATGAAAATAAATAGTAAATATTGCACTATATACAAGTTAAACAGAGGAAATATAGCAGCCAATTTACAGAAGGATGTGACGCATGATTATACTAGCAACACCCTAGAGTAGCTAATATGTGTGCAATAGGACATTAGCATCTGCAAAACATTATAAATGATCCATGATTGGATCAGAACCCATGCAACCATTAGCATGTTGTAAGGACTTAATGAGTTTGTTGTGAGCAGTAGGTATTATGAAGTGTAGGAGCAGCTGGGATGAAGAACTTGCAGAAGCGCTCCTTTGAGCATCTGGGGTGCAGCAGTCTATCACTGAAAGAGCTCTCCGGCTCTGCAACAGCTCCATGCATGGGGTGGGAGACATTGTCCATCAGTGATATTATATTTTCTTACCCTGGGCCTAAGCCGACTACTGTTCGGGTTACGGTTCTTATACACACTGCAAATTCGGAACTAAAAACAACAAAAGTTTTCTTGAAATGAGTGGATTTATCCTTGATTTGAGCAGGTAAATAAGACGATTTGCCAACGTAAAAAGGTTTTTGCAATCAAAATAGGAACAACTCATCTCCATCATCTTATTTCAAGTGCAGTAGATCTCGTTATCTGATTTTAGGGGTACGAATGCTCATTCCATTAACAGATAATCTTATTTACCTGCTCAAATCAAGGACAAATGCACTAATTTCAAGACATTTTTACTTATTTTTAGTTATGTTTTACAGCTAATTTGTCTCACACCACCATGACCAGGGGGCATCCCAGGACAGAACTGGCCCAACTAATGGGTTTATCCAGCCACTTCCTCTCAGCTATAGATAAGCTGCTGCTACAAACCACACCATAGAAGATGGCTGAAGTCACCACAGAGTGGAAGAAGGCCCGCAGGAGCGGCCCTTGCACTCCAAGAGACCTGACTCTTAGGAGTAATCCTTCAGTTGAAATGATCTTGATCTTATCAGGAAGCCAAATTTAGAGAGCGTTTTAAATGATGGATAGGGAAGGATGGAATCTTGATGCAGGGTGGCAGAGTTTGAACAACATCGACACTCCAGTTAATTTATACTAAATTTCTGAAGAAACTACAGCGCAGCTGTTTTCTAAACAGTCTGTGTGTAGATGGCCAGTCCAGTCTATTGACTGGTCTGTTATTGGTGGTTTGAGCTGAAGAGTCATGTCATGTTGAGATTGATATTGATTTTAAATATTTTTGGCAGGGTCACTTTGTGGTCTTTCAACAAGTTTCTGAGCTTGGCGGAAGGGAGAAGTGTAACAACTGCACAATATGATCCTTTGTAGGTCTAGCTTTTTTTTTTTTTTTTAAATGGGCACACAATCTGAACATTGTGATGATGATGCAGTTAAATGAAAGGGCAGCAATGGAAACTTTGTCCAAAAGGTTTAAATATGACTTAAACTGCCAACCGAAACATATTTTATGTAAAAAAAAAAAAAAAAAAAAGCTTGCCCTTATTGTCTTTTGAAGTGATAACTTATTTCATTCTTGGCAAGTATTTCTTCTAATCCCTGCAGAGAGAAAGCACCAAACTGACTCAAAGCCCGACAGCTTAACGGTTCTGGTTTTCCTCCGAGTGACTTAAAGTACAATACAGTGATGAAATACTTTGACACATACAGCAGGTGACAAAGAACAACGTAAGTGACTTAGTACCTCTGTTCTGTCCAGCATTGATTTTCTGTCTGTGGTGTGATAACAGATTACCTTTCGTTCTCTGATTTAGAGGATCAGCAGAGCGGATGAGAAGCAGTGTGCTCAACAGCCACGCAACTCGCTCCATGTTTAACCTGGAATCGCGCTCTGATTTACATTACCAAATTTATATACAGGTACTTTCATTTTTTGTTTGGGAAGATCTGCAAAAAGCTTTGTTAAATCAATGAATCTGTTATTGCAGTGGCATAAACTCACACAGAAAAATTGAAACGAATACAACTAGATTAAAATCACATGTGGCAAAATCAGTAATACGCCTACAATTTGTATTAAATAAGAATGCAACTAAAGTATTTTTTGTAAAACAATAAAACTTTTAAGGTTTACTACTGTGAAAGAACATGTAATTAGTCAAACAAGTTATTTCAATTCTTCTTCCTGTGTTATAACACATGGCACGGAGGCCGATTTTCTTTTAGCCACTCTTGAAAATGGGAAAGACCAGAAAGCAACGCTATTTAAGTAAAGCAGATGTCTGCCAATTTTAACATTTCAAGAAACGGATGTAAAAAATCAGTAAAACATTCAAAACAGCTGCTGCCAATAAATGCAGAGAGTGCAGCGGGGCATTGACTCCTTCGCACGTGATGCATTGAAAAAATATTTCGCTTTAATTCTGCAGCTCGTCCCTGATCATGCTAACATAGACAGGAAGAAGCTGCATGCGGTGTGCACAGGTAAAACGTGGCTCCAGCCACTCATGCGCTGGCATCATGAGTGTGGAAACCACCGCAGATGTACGACTCACTTCCTGTTTGTTCCTTCACGGGCCTCCTTTTTAACACAACGGTCTCCAACAGGTGCTGTAAGCCTTTCCGGACTAAACCACACGCCTTTCTTATCTATATATATGTGTGTGTGTGTGTGTGTGTGCCAGGAAAACTGAAGACTTTTTCTGTGTAATTTACTCAAATATATGATAACGGGTGAGCTCTAAACATCGGTTTCTTCCGCTTGCTTCATTTCTGCATTCATGCTAGTGCGCGCTTGCCTGCTAATAGGTGCACGCAATCCGTCGACGCCAACTAAACTGTGCCTCACAACAGCCCTGGGGTGCGCATGGGAGTGATGAATGTGCACAGAATTCTGAGGGCATCGGCCAAAGCCAACAGAGAAATTATCCATATCACCACGCTCAGCTGTTCTGCACGATTACAGCGTTGCTGGGCCTTTATCACCACCAAAGAGACTGCTTGGCAGGAGATTCCAGAGGCGAGGATTCATCTCCTGCATCTTAAGTAACTTGTAAATAGAAGATGAGATGTTATATGGGGTCGGTTTGAGCCTTTGGTAATTGCATATGCCAACTTGGTAATGTGTTTATAATATCATCTTCACCTTCAAATGGCGTGATGTCGGCGTGACAAAACTTTTTCACTAAAACTGTAGAGGCTAGGCCTATGCTGGATGATCCTGGGGAGCTCAAGGAGAAGCAGAGTCGATCAGTTATTAATAAAATTGTATTGCATTTTTATTTTTTTGGCTCATCATTGCCCGGATTTGCTTCTCCACAGCCCTTCATGACCAACACCATCCAAGACAAATCATCAACGGTGCAGCCCTCACAGACTGATCCTTCCAACCAACACCTATCCTACTTCATGCACGATGATTCTCAAACGCAAAAAGTAAAGCCTAGTGGCACAAATAGGTTAGTAAACAAAAAACACAAAAATTGCTCCTGCACATACCGTTTACATAAATGTACAGGTGCATGTTAATAATTTTGACTGTCATCCATCTATTGTTGATATACTCTTATTTTCATTGGGGTACATCCTGGACAAGCCCCCCTTCATCACAGGGAAAGACATCCTACAGACTTACACAAACACTCTAGCCAGTGGGCCCTTTGGAGTAACCAGTTAACCCAATCAGTCATGTTTTTGGACTGTGGGAAGAACCTGAAGTACCCAGAGAGAACCCACACATGCTTGGCAAAAATGTGCAAACTCCATGCAGACACACTCCAGGCTGGAGTTCAAATTCAAGATCTTCATGGTACAAAGCCACACTGCTACCAACTGCACCACCTGGAGCGTCATCAATAAGTTAAGCTGTTCATTTCAAAGTTAGAATCCAAAATACCAAAATGTTTGGATTCATTGAACACCTAGTGATCTATTTTTACGCATTTATTTCCGTCATTGTTAATTATTGCAGCTTCCAGCAGAGTGTCTGGAAAGTGGAAGAAAGTGTTGTAGGAAATAAAAGGGAATGCGTTCAGCTATTGAATTAGTGAAGCTAAGCCCATTCAAAAGGTTGGAGGAGATACACAAGGCACGGGCTTGTGGAGTCAGGCTTTAAGAGTGACATATCTGGCACATGGAATAAAACTGTTGTATTCTTTGTGATGAGCCATTCCTGAACAAGAAAAGTCAGAACAGTCTTACCCAAAGGACTAAATGTGACTCAAAGGTCTGTTTCATGTGACAGTAAATTTTGCATTTGATCTGAAAATCGAGGCTTCAGAGGCAGAGCCGAGAGGCATAGAATCCAAGTTGCTTTTGGTGCAGTGTAAAAAAAAATAAAAAAATAAATAAAAATACCATACAGTCAGTGATGGTTTGGAGAGCCATGCCATCTGCTGATGTATCAAGTCCCAAAGTCAAGTCAGCAAAGTCATCTACCTGGGCATTTTAGAAAACGCCCTGCTTCCTTCTACAGGCAAGCTTTATGAAAAAGGGGATTTCATTTTTCCAGCAGGGCTTGGCACCTGCCCACGGCGCCAAAAGGGCCAACACCTGCTTTAATGACTGCGTGGTATCTCATGGTTAACGGCTCAGTGGACTAGCTTTACCTAAACCCAGAAAAGAATCTATAAGGTCATCATCATCAAGAGGGAGGTGAGAGACAGCAGACCCAACAATGCAGCTGAGTGAAAGACAACTATTAAAGCCACCCGGGTTTTTCAGGCAGAGCCACAGGCTGATCATCTCCATGCCACACTGAATGGAGGGGGGGGGGGGTTATACAGAGATATAGTACAGTGCATGGCTGACATTTTTGGAAATCCTTATTTTATCACTTTGATGTCATATTCTAACTTTCTGAGAAACAGAAACTTACGTTTTCATCAGGTATAAGCCATTATTGTCACAATTAACATTAAAATAAACACCTGAAAACTACCTTTCTATGTCTAATGTATCTATGTGATAAGAAAAAAGCTTCACTTTTTTAAATAAATTCATGACATGGACAAACTTTCTGATGATATTCAGATACACCAGCATGTTGGGTGACAAATGTAGCATTGTTATGGCACTGATAAGCTGATTCATAATGACCAAAGCCTCCCATGTTCCATCCCTCTGTCTCACACACGCTGATGTAGATACCCACTGGTTCAACCTTTACTCATACGCTGAAACAGAGGCCTTATTAAGGGGAAGGGGGGGGAAGGTTGGGTCATACACAGGGGCGGGGGTGTCTGGTTCTAATCTTAGTGCTGCAGAGCTCAGACATCCTCTTCTTGACGGATAAAGCGTGTTCTGATCAGCGTGTGGGTTCCCACCGCGTACAGTAAATAAGATGAGGCCTGCGTGTGTGTGACACAGAGGAAGCAGTAGAAAAGACGACGCCGTACTTAGGCTTTTTAGAAACGTTAGCCATTCTCCTCAGGCGATGCAAAAAAAAAAACCTCTCAGGTGTTCTTGTGTAACCCAGATGCTGCGAGAGTTTCACTTCTGAGTAACATTTCCCCTGCCGTGTAATTTCTGCATTACTCCTCGCACAAAAACAGGAAATCAAACTAAAAACTGAAAAAAGAAGAAGAAAAAAAAAAGGTTTCTCTCTTGACAGCTGGACTCTTGACTCTTTCGGTTGTTTTCCTCTCTCTGTGTTTTACGACTTTGAAAATGTAAAACCGATTTAAAGTTTTTCTGCAAGGCTAAACTTAAACTTAAAATTTAAACCGCCGGCCAAAAAATAAATAAATAAATAAATAAAAATCCCTTAAACTTAGAATGAGACACTTTCCCTATGATTTCATGTTTTAATCTGACTTGGAATAATGGCTTCAAAATAAAACTCTCTTTTCGTCAATCAAAAACACAGAAAATAAGTTTAAAAAAAACATTATGTTGATTTTCTAATATGTTCACCTTACATAAGAATAACACCTGTTATCTATAGATAAACTTATTTGTTTTATATAAAATATGACAGATAAATTGATTTAAAAAACAAACATTAATAAATTAATTAGGAACGTATCAATACAACTTTGATAATATGGGCAAAAGCTGTTTTTTGATGTTGCTTTGTTGATCCGTTAAGAGGTTTTATTTGATTTTATTTCATATTTATTCTCCCCCAGCACACACACTGATCAGACACGCCAAAGGAGCCCGGTGTATACTCACATCCCTTTGTCCACGTAGGTGTTGTAGAACTCCATGTGGTTACACGCCTGGATCCAGCCGATGGTCCACGTCTCTTTGGCCGCCATGGGCGGCACCAGGAGCCGCGCGTGAGCTCGGAAGTGCGGCGTCCGGTAGCGCAGGACCACGCTGGACGTCTCGTCGATGCTGGTGGGCTTGGGGTCGATGGACGTGTTCAGCTCCAGGACGATGACGCTGTCTCGGAAACTCTTGGGCTTACACTTGATGCTCTGGATGCAGCCCATCGCACTGAATTGGAACACAATCCACAAAATCGCCCAAAGCTCTGGAGAAGGATGAGGAGGAGGAGGAGGAGGAGGAGAAGAAATACGCATGGAAACAGCAGGAAGAATCACCATAAGTTTGGACCTACATGCTCCTTTCTCCCCCTTCCTCCCCCCCAAGAAAACTGTCTGCGAACTCCCCCCCCAAAAAAAACGCCTTTATATGTCAAGAGTGGAGGGGGAAAAATGCCATGCGTTGATCCAGTACTGTCACAGTAGGAGGAAGATGGGCCAATAGAAACGCTCCGCGGCTGCAGAGCGCATGCTTTCCGGTGCGAAAACGCAACCTGACTTGCAGAAGTTGGGCATCACAACTTTTTTTTTTTTTCTGATGAGTGCACTGATAGCTGCGTGCTGTCGACACACAATGCAAGCGATTGCATTTAAAGGTGGTGGGGGGGGGGGGGGGATCTAGATATAGGCCCATATATATACAGTATATAGCCTATATATTTTTATTTATTTATGGGTGGGGGTCGTTAGGCTGGTGATAGTGCTGAACTAAATTATTAAAAGAACCGGGCCTGCTATAATGTTACATCTTGGAGTCGGATTTCCTTTTGTATAATTGATCGGAAGATAATCCCCAGGAAGAGGAGCCCGTACGTCCAGCCGGTGACGCGGATCATGATCAAAGGACGTCGTAGCGGATCAGTAATAAATGAAGAGCCTGTCTGGAGCACATGTACGTGTCCGTATGTACTGATCTGTGCTCCCGGTCCCTCATGGAAATGTGATTTAACGATCTGAGACAGCTGTGTGTCGGATTAAGGGTTCGTGCGGGACCTTTTGTCTATTTATAGCCGATTAAAAAAAAGAAAAACAGCATGCAAAAAAAAAAATAAAAAATTAATAGGTCTACCTATAAAGCGATAGAGTGTGAAATATCCAGCGTCCTCAGCGGTGTGGGATTCCGGAGCATACGAGAGCAAGGCGGTGACTCTCACAGTTCTCTCGGTCTCTCAGAGGTAATTCCGTTATCCCCTCCCGCTATTCTCTTCCATAGCGGCGGCGGCTGCAACGACCGTCCCGCCGGGAGAGGCGAGCCATCCCCGGCACAATTTAAGACGGATCGCCGCGACCTCCGAAGGACGCCGCCGTGTCAACTTTTCGCTCCAGTTGCATATTTAATTCATAATAATACAAAAAAAAAGTCCAAGGTGAAAAATGAAAACAACAAAAGAACGACAGCGCTACTAAAACAATGCATATTGTCACGTCGTTGAGGCGAGCCGGCCGCGGGCTCCCATCGCGGGTTGGTGTGCGGCTCTGAGGAGCTTCCTGAGCGAGCTGTCAGGTCTCTGTCACCGTCCCATCGCACCAGCGGCAGGTTCACCCCGCTGCTCGCCTCGCAGCGCCGCCGGAGAAGCATCTTTATAAGCGTCTCCACGACGACACTTCCGCCTTGAACGCTCAGCACGCTGGGAAACGTAGGCAGTGAGAGATTAAGCAATTCGCTGGACACTGGACCGTTTTTTTACGATAAATTTTATTTTACCATCCGAATCAGTATCACATGACGTATACAGCAATCTAAAAGTATTTTTCCACGTTAAATCAACAAACGTGCTTCTATTTTATTGTTTTTTTAATGAGTTTTCTTTATATGGAAATAACCCCCACCCACCCCCTTTCTGAATCAATACTTTGCAGAAGCACCTTCCACTGCAATTACAGTAAATTCAATTTATACTTCATTCATTTATATAGAACCAATTCACAACACGTGCCATTCTCAAGGCACACTACAAAGTCAAATTCAATCAAATCATCCAGATAGACGGGTCAAAACGTTTCCTAGCTAGGGAAACCCGATAGATTCAAATGAGTCTTTGACAAGCAGCATTCACTCTTCCTGAAAGTGCGTGTAGCCGCAGTGGACACAGTGGCTTTGCAGCTATTCTTCACACGGAGCATGCATGTAGCGAAGGTGGAGAGGAAAAACCCCCCTTTAACAGGAAGGAAAACTCTCAACCAGGCTCAGTGTGAACGGTCATCTGCCGCGACCGACTGGGGGTTAGAGAAGACAGAGCAGAGACACAAAAGGCCACAGAAGCACACATTGATCCAGGAGTCCTTTCTATGTTATATGGTAATGGTAGATGATCTGATGATGTTTCTAATTTTGGCAATAACCCTAGAAACCTGTTTTATATGGGATTTAAATGATCATACAGCTCCAATCGTCTTTTGGGGTAAGCTTGACTGGACCACATTTTTTACCTAGACACATTTTTGCCTATTGTTTCTGGTGTAGGAAAAACCTCATTCTCTGTCTCCATTGTATTTAGATGTAGACTATAGCTGGGCAATTGTGGCAAATTAATGCAATTTGTGCTGTATGTGCTGTACTCGTTTTTTCCCCATATACAGAGCTTTGTATGTAGGCCAAAAAGTTAATTATTATTGACATCACAGCACCTTCTTCTACATATTCCCTTTCTCCCCTATTGTGGCCTTTCTTTAAACAATGGCTCTCGCCTTGCCATAAAGGGCAACGTGACAAAATGTGAAACATTTGAGAGGGTAGGAATTATTTTGCAAAGCACTGTAAAGGATAAAGATGTGCAAAATGGATGGGCCATGGGAGATGGGTTGATATTAACGAGGATCAAATACAGAGCTAATTGGTTTGCTGAATTATTAGGCAAAAATGTGGTGCATATTGAGTGTATTCTGAAATGCCAATTTCTTTTTTTAAGAAAAAGTTTTCTTAAAAGTTTTTTTTAGGAAATGTTTTCAGTTCTGCTAGTGTGCCCACTTACTATTAATAAGCATATTTTGTCAAATGTTGCTCCTACGAGCCTGGACAATTTGAGCCATAGACTTAATTTACACTTTGGTGTGGGTTGCCTTTATAATTTTAATGCTATTAGAAATTCCTATAAATTACTGGGTGTGAAAGGAGAACCAAAATATTTTAAATAAATTAAAAAGAACATAAGTAATTCACATTTTAAATAAAACTTAAAATAGTAAATGTATGGCTCCCAAAGTATCTAAGCACTCCTTTACTGAAACAATAACAAACTCAGACATTCATTAATTAAAATTCGAGGTTTTATGATTTAAAATACTATATGATAATTTCAGTGGTTAGTAAATGATTCCTTTAGTGTAGCAGTCTAGCCTGAAGTATAACTGTCATTGTGACTCATTAAGTGCATCTTGTCCATAGCGTTGTTAGTCACGCCCACTGTTTTTAATTGGTAGCTAAGAGATGCCATAAACTAATGAAGAAATGATAAAAAAAAACAGTGAAATAATTAACATAATAATGCTTTAAAAAAAGAAAGGTTTTGATTCCTTAAATAAAAAACATGTCTTTATCTGTTATATATTTAAATTATTTAACCCTTTAAATATTTGATGTAATTTTCCAAGTTGTTTTCACAGAGCCGTGGTGCTTTTGGAGCTCCATAATAGATTGGGCTATTATTGGGCTGTCTTTTTAAGCACCCTGGAGAACTCCGCTTTGCGTCAGAGCGCAGCACCGGCTTTGAATTGTGATTGTGCGTAAACTACGTCAAATCTGCGCAGATGCACCAGGTGCAGAACGAACACAGCTTCCTTGTCTTCGTCTTTTCTTGACGCTCTCTCGGGTTTTTTTTGCCACATAGAATCCGGGCGATTCGCTTCACTGGATGTGAGAGGTGTGATGGAATATGCGGGGAGCCTCTAGGGATGCAGGGGCGGGTGAGACCACAACGACACATCTTGCGCGTTACTTGCACATTTTACGCTGAGCTTTTTGTTACGGCTTGCTGCAATGCTCATGTTGATATTTTTGTGTCCATGCTGTAGGTCTGGTGTCACGGGATTGGCTGGAAGCTGATGCCATTCAGTAGCTGCGCTTCGGCCTGTCTGCATGATATAAACAACATGGACATGATCGCGCATTCTCCAGACACTAAATATAGCTATTAAGGCCACCGGAGGGGGGTGGAGGACGGCTGTTATTCCGGGACATTTCAACGTGGTGGTGAACTTGCACCACCTGAATTACTTTCCTGAGATCAATCGGTTATTGTGCCCTCAAAGGAAAACTCAGTTCAGACCAAACATGCCGTCGGCGTACAACGGGAGATCCAGGGCGCGGGAGAGAAACAGCGTCCTGAGCAGACCCGAGTTCATGTCTCTCAACCATCAGCCCCTCCGAGGTGGCTGCGGACCCCCGGAGAGCCGCGGCGCGCCTAAACGCGCGGCTCAACCCAAGCCCCAAGCCATCCAGAAGAACGAAGAACCTACCGACGGCGGCAGCAAGGACAGGAGAGAGTCCACCAAGATGCCAGAGGAAGACTGCATGCAGCTGAACCCTTCCTTCAAGGGGATAGCGATGAACTCCCTCCTCGCCATTGACATCTGCCTGTCCAAGCGCATGGGGGTGTGCGCTTCCACGTCGTCCTCCTGGGGAGGCTGCCGGTCCATGGTGGCCCTGCTGGCGCTCACGGGGCACGGCATCACGTGGATCATTGGCACTATCGTATGTCTGACACGGAGCAACACTCTGGCTGGTCAGGAGGTCCTGGTCAATCTGCTGCTGGGTAAATGCCACATTGAATTTACCAGCTTCTAGTCCATGGAAACATTATTTGCGCGTCAATTTGATGCACATGCACATTCTCCCACCTTATTTCGTCGCCTTTTTTTAATTTTGTCTCGATTTTTATTTCTACTAAAATCCTTCAGATTGCCTAAATATTGTCAAAAATATCTAGAATCGGTTATACATCTTACGTCATGGTTTCATAAAACCAGAACAAAACAGTCTCTTGAGCTGTAATTATAAGGCACTGAACTGTTCTGTATTTGTCATGCTTTCAGTTGAAAGCAATGGTAAACTCATAATGATGCTGATCGTCCCACTGGGAGCAATAATTAAAAATGCTATTTAAACTTTACAAATGACTAAAATAGATTGTTGATAGGCGGTAATTTAATGAAAAACAAGGATATTTACAGTACTTAAGCTCGATACCTTTTCAAAGATTATAAGAAAAAGGATATAGCATGTTCTAAATGAGTTCATACCGCTTAGCTTTTTCACATTGTGAGATAAAACATTTTTTATTGGTATTAAAAAAAATTATCTTAAAAGTGTGCTTTCCACAGATTTTCATATACTGCAGCCTCTAGCAGGGTTTCTTAAGGGATTCCCCCATATCTACCTGCACCTAGAGCTTCTTATCAAGTCTAACCAGCCTGCCCATGCTGAGGAAAAGCATCCCACAGCATGGTTCTGTGGCCATATTGCACCATGGGAATGGTCTTATCTGACTACAGCACCTCTTCCAACCTTGGCTTCCACTTGCCCTTCTCCTATGAAGGCCATGATTTGTGGAGTGCACGACTAATAATTGTCATTAGATTCTTAGACCTGAACCGTGGTACTCTGCAGCTCCTCCAGAGTTACCCTGGTCCCGTTGGCTGCTTAAGGGAACATTGCTTCTGTTTGCCTGATCAGGCCAGTCATGTTTTAGCAGGTTTACGGCTCTGGCGTGCTCTTTTTATTCAAATGATGGATTGAACAGTGTGCCGTGATAACTTCGACGCTTTTGACACATTGTGTCAAATTCCCATTGAAATACATTGAGGTTTGTGGTAACAACATGTTAATAAGTTTAAGGGGTATTAGTATTTGACCGTGACACTGTCTATGACATGCTCAAAACATTTTCATTCCTTTAATACAAGTTCCAGCTGTATAACTATAGATATGATCACGTGTGAAAGGAGCATCCCATGTTTTTGTTATTTTGTCATTTTACTCACAGTGTGAAAGCCTGCTTGGGTAAAGACATTAAAAATCTGAAATGAAGTTTCTCAATTACACATTAGGAATTTCTGAATCAACAGAGATATGTGTGCTCAAAAGATAGGGACCCCTCCGTTTAACTGTTAAAGAATTACGAGTTTATCAAGTATCAAGACGTTTGCCTCAAACACATTAATACTTTGCAACTTTAGCTTTGTTTTTACAGTTTTTAAAGAGCTACACATGGAAAAAAAAGACTCAAATGGCTGAAAAAAATATTAATGTTTTTCCTCTGGATAAGGCTCAAAACAAAGGTCAAATAAAATCCAATATTCTACCGACATTACCAAAAAAAAAAAGTATAAGTCAGGGCTATTGACGTCTTGCAATGTGCCTATTTTAGTTTGTACCATCCGACAGGACATCAAGGATCTAAACATCCACAAATTCCAACTGTTTTGGAACCCGTAATTAATATCAAGTTGAAAATTAGGTGATATTTTTCCAGTTACAGCAAAACAGTTGATGCTGGGCCTTGTGTGCAACTTTGTTTAAATATTTTATATTTTATTGATGCATGGCTTCATTTTGATCCAGCAGAGCAAAACTGTCCAGACCGAACATATTAGGCCTGAACAGTAAAAACCTGTTTGCAGTCTTTTATAATTAGTAAGTTACATATGGACTGTTTTGCTTTTGAAAGTAATCATTGTTTAAAAAAAAAAACTTCAGCAAAGCCACAACTTTTCAGAATCATTCAGACATGTTTGTGTGGTTTTACATGTGCGAAGGAAAATGCACAGTCTCAGCAGGAAATACGGATTAATCATAAAAAAAAAGTATTACAAATCTACTTGCTGAGGCCATGTTGGAACTGATTGGAAGCAAGTAAATCTCTGGATTTGGGACACTGTAGCACTGTGTTTGGGGTATTGTTTGACCGCTAAAGCTTGTTCATTATTTGTTGTTTGGGTTTTTTTGGTTTTTTTTCCTGGAGAAAATCCTCAGGCGTACACAACAGGTGGTGGTGAAATCATATTTAGCTGTGACTAACATTTTTTTTATTTCATACACAGACAAGTAGCACACCATGTCAGGATTTATTTAATTATATACAATGCATTTTCTTTCCATTCGTGTTGTTTTAAAACTAATGCCACACATTGACTGGAAATGTCTACATATGCAGTCAGAAAGTGTCCTTTATATGCAGCGGCTCCCTACGTATTATCAGTTACACGTAGGTTTAGCTTTGGCGAACGATGATGTTTTTATTCAGTTTTTTTTAAATGTCTGTAAAAATTTCAAGTGCCTTATTTGCACGTATTATAATCAAGTCACGTGTGTAAAAAACGTAACAGGCGCTGCAGATCAGTTTATTTGAAAAGGTTATGCTTTTTCGCACATCACAGTTTGATGTTTTCTTAATATATTCCAGTTTAAAGGTTAATTTAAGTATTTAGACATATAAACATCCGGAAGCTGCTTGCCTTTTTCAGAAGTCCTGCAGGCACAGTGTCTTGCAGAATCAATTATACCTGTATAACCGTTCTCCCCATCATTGCATTTTATTGGAATTTTATGTGATAGACCAACACAAGGTAGTGCAGAATGGTGGAGTGGGAGGAAAAGCATAAAATACATTTGTATTCAGCGCCCCTCACCTACCCTTGCACTGCAATTCCAACTGGAAATCTTTGGAGCTCGATGTCTCCAGCAGCTATCTTTCAGAGGCTGCAATTTTTGCCCTTTCCTTTTTTGCCTATTTGATCAAGCTCAGGCAGACATAATTAAGAGGGTCTCTAAAAACCAAGTCTTGCTACAGATTCTCAATTAGATTAAGGTCTGCACTTTGACTGGGCCATTCTAACACATGAATATGCTTTGATTAAAGCCATTTCTTTGAAGCTCTGGCTGTATGCTTTGGGTTGTTGTCCTGCTGGAAGGTGAACTCTGCCCCAGTTTCAAATATTAAGCTGCATCTAACAGGCTTTTCTTTTAGGATTGCTCCTCAACTGTAGCCAGCGTCCCCGACACTGCGCAAGAAAAGCTGCACCACAGAATAATTTTGCTCCCACCGTGTTTTAATGTGGACTGGGTGTGATCCGAATGATGACTAAAAAGTCCAGTTGAGAAGTTGGAGAGTGGCTACTCCAAGAATATACACGGTTGTTTGTAGGGTAGGCATTGTTAAAAAAAAACCTGGTCTTTATTGTTTTTATGTCAGAGTAATCATCGTAAATTCAGCCACTCCTTGTCCTTGATAACCAGTGTTTCATTACCGGGTTCTATATAGAACGGCCATCACCCCGCCCCCTCCAGGAAGTACCTACCTTTGACTGCGGCACTCCTGTCCAGTAAACAAACCCGTCTAATGAGCGGCGATGTGAGGCAGAGTGCAATCACTTCTGATGAGATTAAGTGGCTCTTTTAGCACCTAATCTGCATGGTGACAGCAACTGCTCGTTTTTGATATCATGCTGCTCTAGAGCGACCCCATATGGGGAAAGGCACAAGCTATGTTTACATGCACAACATTTCGCGATCGGATTGAAATGTATTTGGATTAAAAAGCAAAAAACAATCAGATTGTACCATTTTTTTATGTGGGCACACGATTAATTAATCCAATCATAATGTGCGTGTATGTGCACCTGGCTTTATTCAGAGTAGAACCACCCTGACATGCTTAGACGATTCTGTCTTTGCTGACTAATAATAAAAAAAATAGCAAACAAAGCAGTATTATACGAGTTTGTTTGTCTTCAGAGTGCCCAGGCTGGACTTGCATCAGGTTCTAATTATGGTTGAAACGTTACTGAATGAATAACAATTTCCAGCTCTTTTAATGTTTTGAATAGAAAGGTTGTAACTGTAACCCTGACAGTTTTGTTTCCCGACGTATTTCCGCCACCCAACAACGCGGAAATATGTCACGTTTACGTTGGGCGCACATGCACACTCGGGTAAGTTTGCCACATTCGGAATAACTGATGTTTAAATGCATGTCAATCGGATTATCGATCGGTATAACCCACCTTCCCTTATTCGGAAAACAATTTCATTCCGTTTGAGCTTAATCCGATAACAATGTTCCGATTGGCTAATTTGCATGACGCATTTTTATTTTACTTTAGTCCATGTAAAGGTAGCTGTGAAGGCAAGCGTCACTTTCCTGGAATAATGGCACCGGAAAACTGGGTGGGGTGGGGGAGGGGGGGGGGTATTTCAAGCAGCCCTCATAATATTTTAAGGCTTCCTTGGAAGATTTGTTTTATTAAAAATACCCAACAGTTTGCATACATCTCAGTTCTCGTGTTGCCAGCTAACGTTTGTCACTGCTCGGCTCTTCTGAGATCCTGAGGTTTGTCAGACTGTGACTGACCTTCCAGACACCTGCCACATTTTCACCTTCGTCGCTTTTTGTATATGTCTCTCGTATTTTCCGTGAACACGACAGCGTCACTCAGGATTCGTTTTATACTGAAAGAAACGGTAACAAGAGCGGAGGCAGAATGCAACATGTGTATAAAGGTAGGATGAATCAGCTCACCAAAACCCGTTTGTCAAACAGTTGACATGAAGTGTATGAAGATGGCAGACGGGAAGTTGGAGATAGCAACAGGGACACGACTATTTTTGGGACCGTCACGGAGGTATAAAAAGCCTCTACAAATCTCTGGCATGTGAACTTGGAGCAAATGTTGCTTGGTAATATTGTATGCCACACCAGTTATTCTTAGTCACCAGGATATCTGTTTGCACATTTACTTCGAGTTGTTTTCAGACTCAGCAGGATTGCAACACCTCGAAATGATGAAAAATGGACGCAGATTAAGAGTGCTTTAAAAAAAGCAGCAGGAACACTGCTGCAGCTGTTAACAGGAGGCGTAAACAGGACGTTGTACAACATATCAAAGCTTATGTACGGCAAAAAAGGGAACTAAAAGTAAGTAAAATGTTCTTGAAATCAGTGTATTTTTCTTGATTTGAGCAGATAAATAAGACTATTTGCCAATGGAATAATAATATAGGACTTAATACAAGAGCAATACATCTCCATTGTCTTATTTCAAATGCAGGATATCTAATTATCTTATTTTAGGGGTAAAAATACTCATTCCATTGGCAAATAGTCTTATTTACCTGCTCAAATCAAGGAAAAATATGCAAATTTCAAAACAATTTTACTCACTTTTAGTTTCCTTTTTGCAGCGCGCTTGAACACTCAAGCCTGGACTGCTACATTGTTCAATGACCAGAAATTGTATACACAGTGAGAGAGACACTAAATAAGAATAATCTTAATATCACCACATAAGGGATTTATTTTCTTTAAGTGCTGAATGTTACAAAAAGCAACCATAAGAAGGCGTTACGATTGACTCCCTTTTTGCCCAAAATGTCAAGTAAGATATGTCGTAGTTTGACTGAAGCTGGCCAGGATTACCTCGGTGAATGCGCACTACATCTAAGCGTAGTGGTGGGCGTAAAAAGATATCGCTTTGAGTGTCTTTGTGGATATGGAAACACGACGCCCCCACCTGAGAATGGTTTCCAGTCATTCATGACCAAATGTTTGTCAGAGGAAGATTCTTTTTTTTTTGTTGTTCCGCTTTAAAGCAGCGACAAGCATATGGTGATGCATTAGTAACGCAAGGTCAAGTTTTCAGTCTATATTTCCTTCAATTCCTCCGTTTTTTTGCAGTTAACGTTGCAAATTTACAGCAAACCTCAGTTCCATTTATCACAGAGAATCTTAAACGTATTCACTCACGCATTTTTAGCAGGAAACAGTAAAAATAAAACATTGTAAATAAACGACGGATGTTTAGGGATGCTTTAGAAACTAACGTATACTTCTTTTGCAAATTTACTGCCAGTAACGTGTATGTAAACTAGCAACTCCTTGAGTCGACACATTACTGAACTGCAAATCTTTAAAAGGCTTTCCTGCATTGGTATAGTCTCCTAATGACAACTTTATATTCTTACACTCTCTATCTTATATGCTCTCACAGCCCTCCTTCTTGACGTCATGACCGTGGCTGGAGTCCAGAGACTGGTGAAGCGCAGGGGTCCGTGGGAGATGACGCCGGGCTTCCTGGACTGCGTCGCCATGGACGTGTACGCGTTCCCCGCGGCCCACGCCAGCCGGGCCGCCATGGTCTCCAAATTCCTGCTGTCTCACCTGGTGCTGGCCGTGCCCCTGCGCATCCTGCTGGTGCTGTGGGCCTTCCTGGTGGGCATGTCTCGGGTGCTCTTGGGCAAACACCACCTGACAGATATGGTGTGTGGTTTTGCCCTGGGCATGTTTCACTTTAGTCTGATGGAGACGGTGTGGCTGTCCTCAAACACCTGTCAGACTCTTATATCCATAAGCACACTCAGCTGGAGCCCTTTTTTCTGAGCTTTGCTTGGCTTAACATGATATTGCAACTGACGTTTCAACAGTGCAATGCTGCAGACTTGGATCTTTGGTCTTGAGGAGCTATTTTTTTTGCCGTAGTAGGGAGGTTTTACTACAAGCTGTGACCACAGGAAACTGATATTTGGATGCAGATGATGAGTTGCATGTAACAAGCAAAAAAAATAAAATCACACGGGTCCGCGGGCCCTTCAGGATCTTCATACCTCTTTAGAAATTCTTGTAGAACACATTCTTAATCCTCAGTTTAAACAAACACTGATGAGAAAAATGTGTTTTCTTTTCTTGAAAGTGCTTTAGATTCTAGATTCTTTCAAGTACTTTGTATTCATAATCCAACCTGCTGTCTTCCTTCTTTATGCCCAGCTTCTGGTCATACCTTACCCCCGTTCAGTTTGGCCGCGACTCTTTCTTCCTCTGGCTTTGTTTGATTGTGGGTTTGCAAAAGCTTGACACCATGTTGAAAAGTGAGGGGATTCTGTTTGTTGGCCCTACATTTTAGTGTGACATTTAAATGCACACTGCAAAAACTGAACTAAAAATAAGTAAATTTTTCTTGAAATGAGTGTATTTGTACTGCATTTGAGCGGGCAAATAAGATAATCTGCCAATGGAATAAGATTTTTGCACTTAAAATGGGAAGAACTCATCTCCATCACCTTATTTCAAGTGCATTATATCTAAGTATTTTATTTTAGGGGTAAAATACTCATTCCATTGGCGTATAATCTTATTAACCTGATCAAATCAAGGACAAATGCACTAATTTCGAGAAAAATTTACTTATTTTTAGTTCTGTTTTTGCAGTGCACATCTTCATTGTTGGTCATACATCTGCTCGTTCAGTTCCTATTTGGCACTGCTGTAATATTTGTATATTTTTGATGGCTTTTTTTACTGTAAATTTTTGCTCTTTACCCTTTTTAGTGCAGCGGACTTGAGCTGTTTATGAACAAACATAGGAGTGATCAACATTTTCCTTGTACTTGAGGGTCAAATTTTAAATCTTACAAATGTTATTGGTTTGTCATTAAAGGCTGACTGAAAAGCTGACGCTTATGCAAAAATATGAAGTGTTTTTTTTTTTTTTTGGTTTTTTTTTTTTTTTTTACTTTTGGGTGGAACTTGTTCGATTTTTGATATGAACAATAGCTAGTGCTACATGAGTTACCTTTGTCTGTACAGAGAACTGTGTATGATGTTTACACTTTGTTGCTGCATCTCAATAATAAAACCAGATTTACCATGGCAACAAATGTTATTGTTTTTTTTTTTTTTTTTGGGTGGGGGGATTATCAATCCTGTGGCATCGTTAGAGATCAATTAGCAGGTCAATTATTTAACAGCATAATATTGCAAATGACACACTGTCTATGTCAGGGGTGTCCAAAGTGTGGCCTGGGGGCCATTTGTGGCCCCTGTACTGATTTTGTGTGGCCGCCGACTGAATTTCAAGAAACCTTTGGCCGACCATCGATGGTGGCTTTTTGCAGATGGAAACTTTTTATTTTCAGGGTACATTCATTATAGAAAAGTTAAAATCTTAAAATTGAACGTTTGGTACAACACAAAACATTTGTCTTGTAATAAGCACACTTTTTACATTCACTTTAATTTAAGAGTAAATAGTGCAACTTTTACTCAAATGCAGACTTCGGGGCATTAAAATCTGATTTGAATTAATTTAATAAAATAGGCTAAATACAGTTTAATATCTTTTCTTAAAGTGATCATATTTTGTTGGGCAGGGTTTGTATTTTGGTTATGTTATTTATTTTTATTCATTTTTTTTGTCCGTCAAGCACTTTGGATTTAGCAATTTTGGCCCCATAGCTGAAAAGTTTGGAGGCCGCTGGTTTGTGAAGAAATAATATTAACTTGAGTTTTCTGTGGTGTGGTAATGACACGAGGTCTTCCTAATCCTATCCAGGAAGAAATAACAATAATGAGATGTTTACCTGAATCACAGGGATGCTTCCCGAAACATAAAAAAAGAAAATTGCTTCAGACATCACATTGACCCTTACTGTGTCACATGCAGCTCAACAGAGTCAGCAAAAAAAAAGAAGTATGTGGGGTGTGTTTAAACCCGAAGTTACACTACCTTGTGAAACTATGCACAGCACTTGAGATGTGCTGCAGAAACAAATCGTTGCACAAAACTTTTAAGAGGAAGGAAAGCAAAATATGCTTTAAAAAAACATTTTAGTACCAGAGTTGCCAGATCTGACTGACAGTTCCAACCCGAACACAATGTAAAACCTGCCAACCCAAATCTCAACTTCTCTTGAACCACACATAATAATGAACACGCCATTAGCACGCAAGTGCACTAAAGCAAAGAAAAAAATGTGCACTCAGGTAACCAAATACAGAGATCACTTTCTTAATCGCGTTGTCATAGCAACCACAAAAAAACGTTGTCTGTCGCCTGGATATGAGTTGCATATCCAACAGGGTATAGCTCAGTCTAACATTTCTCTTTCACACAGAGCCATGAAATCATTTTCAGTTGATCAGTTTAACTCTCAGCCCCATTTGGGACGCTTGCAATTTTCAATAGACGAGTACCATTTCATAGTGACATGAACACTGACTATTAATCATTGATGAGGTCAGGTTTGATAGCTTCTAGACATCTCAAAATCAGTTAAGTAATAAAATGATTGGGAATTTAATTAAAATGTGACATTCTTCAGCTTTTCTGCCACATTATGATAACTATTTTGATAGAAACTTCTTTTGAATACCCACCAAATGTCATGAAAAGCAGCCCAAAGCTATTTTTTTGGGCGAAAACCCAGCCAATCTGTCGACACAGTTTATTACAAATAAAATGCAAAAGATTGTGTAATTTTTGATGATATACCCAACGTGTTTTTTTCTCTATTGGTGTTTAAAGTTATGCCTGACAGACTGCACATCGAACATGACATCCTTCTCACATGCGAATGTGGACGTGAGCAAAACTGCATTGATTCATGCTGACATTTGAATGGGGAAATTTTTTATGTTGACCTTAGAGCTGCATACAGCTGGAGGGTTTCAGTTGACATGCAGCTCGACTGATGTCTTATCAACACACTGGGTTTCAATATGTAAAGTCCCATTATGTGAGACCCAAATGTTCACACACTCTAGTCAGAATCTGATTGGGAACTGGATTTAAAGCACTGCTTTTAATGCGAGTGACCGATTGTACTACTTAATACATGACAGGAAGTAGCACAAACGAAATGCTTTGTGGTCTGCACAACACAGTTATAAGGAGGAACTGAAACTCCTCATGCTACTTCCTGAATTTTTAGCTGTCAAAAATGATTGCATTGCCCAGCAAGGTTACAATTACGGCCAACGTTATTTGTTAGTCTATAAAAAACGCAATTAATTTTGTGGTTGCAACTTGATATTTTGTGGAAAAATTTGATAACGTGTTAAAATTTTTGCCATCTACTGTAGTTATGACAAGTCAGAGGAGACATAATAGTCTCCTTCTTGTCTCACAGCAAAAACTATATGTAAAATGAACATGGTCTCTCATGAAATGTTATTTTTTCTCCTTTTCCGTTCAGGACATATAAATCAATCCGTCCCCTTTCAATTTTTTATTCACTTAAAAAAAGCTAGACTCATTTATTTTTCTACTTAGATGGTTAGGTCATGTAGTATAAAATTACTTTTCTGAAAATATACTTATCACTTGACACTTGTGGACACACCCAGCAGACTATAACCAACAGGGCCACCAATCACAGAAATTTTCCAACTAAACCAGAACAAATCCAAACTAAAGCATACAAAAATAAGCAGTTGGTCAAGAAAATCTGGCAAGTTTGAAATGTCCTCAAAAATACCAGAATTTGTGCAGCTGCTTTTAAAACAGAGCTCCGAACATGTGGACGAGATGTTGGGTGTATTTGATCAATCTAGGCCTTGAGGATTGCCTGGCCTGGAATCTAACCATAATATTGTGCCTCTGGACTACATCTGCACCGTGCATGCAGTCAGTTCCCACAGACCCCACATTTCCCTCTGTTGTGTCTTGGTGCTCATTTTGAGTTGTGTTTCGGTTAGATTAAGGTAGGATTAGACACAGCAAACTTCAGGTGCCTCATACCTTTCAGTATATAGCACATCTGCGGCATGTTATTCTGGCTATTATTAAACCACTCTGCCATGTTTCCATGATCCTTCAGAACCCTTCCCTCCTGATAACACGAATCAGGTGTCACAGATCATCCAAAGAATAAATACAACAGCCCAACAAAAACTTTCATGTTTGATTTAGAACAGCTGCTAGTTTTAGAAACCAACACAGGTTCCGGTCAAATAACAATTTCACTGGTTAGAGGAGGGCGCCCCCTGGAGGAGAGTGAAGGCTGTCACTTGGAGTCCTTCGAATAATTGTGTATGTGCAACAGAAATGGTCAATGTTTGCTGAAAAAAGAGCCAAAAAAAAATAGTTTTTTTTATACCAAAACTGCAGAGAATCTAGCCTTTCAAGTTGGAAAATACCAAAAACAAGCCTCTCAGTTTGCCACAATGTCATGTTCGCTTTCTTTGGTCAGTTCCTAATAGTAGAAGTCTGGTTTTCAACTTTAACATGCTGCCTAACAATAGAAACTCACCAAAAGG